>NC_088609.1:2892500-2990964 GCF_036013475.1 Columba livia
TAGATGTGCTTTCTGCTGGAGGCACACATCACCTTTCCAGACAGATTTTTAGCTGCGGTGACAAGGGTACATTAACCCCCTCCCAGGCGTCTGTCCTTCCTCTGCCAGAGGTTCCAGCCAGGGCCAGAGGTGGTGGAGGAACACTGAGCTCCTGAGAATTCCCATCAAAGGCAAGAAAGCAAGTCCCAGGGAGGAGCAGGTACCAGCTGTATCAAAGCTATTGCTGCTGGCAGTGTTCTCAGGCAGGGCAGGTCGCTCTCTGCTACAAGGTTGTATTTACTCCGTAAGATTATTGCTTAGCTCCCGCTGGGTAGCTCTGCTAGAGCTGATAATTGTCCATCAAGCAAATGGCAGAGCAAAAGCTCACATCAACAGCGACAGAGTCCAGGCTACCCAGATGGGTTTGTGCAGGGCTTTCATATTTTGTTGTTTTCCTTGTTATTTGGAAAGGGGTTTGTTTTAATCAGACACCAGCAAACGCATTTCTGAAGGTAGGAAGATGATATTTGCTGAGATGGGCACCAGCCACCTGGAATAGCAATTACAGACCCTGCAAGTATGGCAAGGGTCTGGGCAAGCGAGAGGATCCAAGGTAGCTGGTTTGCATTTTATGAGCGTGGATCTGTGTTAATAACAGGGAAGAGCTGGTCTGAGGAGGTGATGGACTGCCTAGAGTGAAAAACAAGCAGTGATTTATCTTATCTTATGATCTGTGAAGCAAAACTGAAGGAAGGTGACGGTGATGGGATAGAAGCTCATTTGCATCAAGCCATGAGCAATTGCCTGATGGACAGACTCCATGCCCATGGCCAGAGGCGTGTGATGATGAGCTCATGTGTCCCATGGGAGCAGAGTTGTGGCAGACAGCACATGGCTAGGGTGGGACAGCCTTCCCCAGGGCCTCGGTGAGGCTGTGATCCCACCATGGGGTTCTTGCGCATCCCATGGCATCTAGGGAGGATCTGAGAGCCCCTTTAGTGTCAAGGAGTCAACATATTATAATTGGACCTGCTTTAGTGACAAATTCTAGACAAGCTCTGAGCAAGGCTTCACATTTCAGCTTCATGGTTTATGGGGACTGCAGTGATAATCATGCTTCTAAGTGGAAATAGCTGTACAGGTTTCTCAGATTATTTCCATTCAGACTGACACCCCCAGCTGCCCCCAAAAACCAAGTTCCACAGTAGCAAAAAACCCCTCCAAACCCCAAAACATTATAGTCTCAGCTTTAATTAACTTCCTACATCAAGAGCCACTTTGGCTGTAACAGGTGAGTGGTTTTCAGATACACTATTTATCAGCTCCCTAAATGGAATCAGAGTGAGTTTGATGCAATTAGGCAGTAAGCAGCACAAGATAGTACCACACAGCCTGCGTGCAGCTCTTCTCTGTTCAGATTTGCCTTGGAGGAGCTGGCTCCATCCTACACCATGCAAACCTGTCCCCACTGCAGACAGGCCGTCCTTCCCCACAGCCACCTGTTTAATGCTGAATTCATTCGCATTTCTTTTACGGGCTTGTGTTTTCTTTGGCAGACAGGGTATGAATTATTGCCTGCTCTGCTTCTCTGTTTAGGAGGTTACAAGGGCCCAGTTAAAGAGAAAAAATATATGCAAAATGAAAGATGACTTTCCATTTGATCAGTACACCAGACAGAAAGAGAGGAGCTTTTCCATCAGTGCCTACAAAGCTTTTTGCCCTGAGTTCAGTGTTTGTATGAAATTATCATCAAGCCATAAATTTAACTGAAAACTGACAGTCTGAATGACAGACTTCCCGACAGTCATCATGTGAAATAGATGCCATTCAGGTGAGTACTGGCTGTGCATTAGGATGTGGGTTTTATCTGGAACAGCAAGCTGATTGATGAGGATGTGTCAACAGCAGGAGTGTTGTCTGCTTGAGTGATGAGGCGCCTGAAAGCAGTGGCTGGTGTTTGATGGGTGCCAGAGATCAGATCCTGAGCAAGAAGAGTGGGTCAGGTGGGACCCACTCAATGCTGCTGCAGATGCACTGGAAGAAGAGCCAAAAGACAGCAGGCACAGCCAAGGGGCTGGAATTGGGTTTGGGGCTGGGGATTACACCAGCAGGTGTCCCAGGAGCTACTTCGCTGGTTAGGTGGAGTGTTTTCTGCTGCCTTTGATATGCCAGGTGGGGAGTGTACTCCAGGAGGACCACTTAGGGTGGGTGCTGCCAAGGTTTGCTTTGAGTAGTTTGAGCAGAGGTTAAAAGCAGACGCAGAGCAGGTGAGAGGACTGGGATTGTTTTGGCACTGGATACAGTGGTGCTTGCAGCAGAAACTGTGACCACCAGTGCCTGGGAGATGCTGTGATGCCACTGAGGCAG
The DNA here is from genome assembly GCF_036013475.1 of Columba livia. Taxonomy (NCBI): domain Eukaryota; kingdom Metazoa; phylum Chordata; class Aves; order Columbiformes; family Columbidae; genus Columba; species Columba livia. The sequence goes on from NC_088609.1 coordinate 2,894,847, forward strand.
TGAAGGCAAACCTGCACTGTGCTGGTGTTTGGCAGGGAAAGCCGACCTTGAACGCGGGTCTCATTTCCCACTGAATTGCTGCTTTACACCAGATAAAACCAGATTACCACCCCTATAGCTGCTGTGCTGCCAGCATGGCCATTCTGCCCCTTCCTGGGTGCCCGTGCAGAGTCCCCACGTGTCATCTTTTTGTCCTCTGTACCTGCTTTGTTCTCCTCAGCCCACAGCTCTGGGGACCTGCCATGGACTTTTAAGTCAGAGCACTGCTCTCTCCCTCTTCCCCCGCTCCCCCCTTGTATTTTTTCTCTCTCGGCTGTATCAGCCAGTCTAATAAAAGATATTGCCTCTCCCTATAAACCTTGCCTCTAGAGACTTAACCGCACTGAGGTTGCTATAACAACAACTGAGCTTTTCACCAGCAAGAAGCGGAGGAAAAAGGTACTGGGAAGACCGAGCAAGAGCTCAGCAGAGACCCTTCCATCACGTTATCCCTGCGAGGGCAGCACCTGGGAAAAGGCAGAGAAACACAAAGAAGGAGCATCTCTTAGGAAAGGAGGTATTGGAATCCTGACTCTGCAGGGCAGATCTCCTGGGTAAATGTTTGCCTTGTTTGGGCTGAAACCCACCTGTTGCTGCTGCACAGAAAGGCACCGGGTTTAGCATCCCCAGTTACCAAGCTGCTCCTAGGACCCATTTGTGGGGCAAAATTCCCATCCTGTCCAGGAAGGAGATTCTGATTAGGTCTTGGGGTGAACCAGGCACTTCCAGAGGGTAAATGGTTGATCTGCCCACTTCTGGTTGCAACTCTCCAGGAAAAGTCTTCCCCTGCCCTTGGGCACAGCTCGTGTCAGCATCAACAGAGGGGCTGCTGTGGTTTCTTGGGCTGAAAAGTGCCAGAGAGGGCTCAGGTGAGGGGAAGGAAGTGGAAACTGCTGGCAGGAGCATGCAGATACTTGTAGGGGATGCTTCTGCTAGGAAATGATCACTTATAAGGACAAAAAAGTGGTAGGAAAGCTTATCTGGAGTAGCTATAGATACCTACAGAGACGCTCTTCTCCATCCTCTTCTGTTCTTTTCAGCTGTTTGCAAATGCCACAGCGAAGCTCTTCTAACTCCTTCAGCTGGGGGTTTATATGAACCAAATCTTCATTTTTCCCTCCCAAGTTACGGATTAGGGGCTCTGAATTGTTAAACAGCTGAGGATTGCCAAGAATAGAGAGTTTGCTAAGCACTCTGAGAGCTGGGCATTAGAGAAAGTTAAATTATTATTCTCAGATCCACTGCAGAGCTGAATATTTATGGCTCAATCTAGTTTTCCAGAGTCTCATAATTTCTTATGCCAACTGTACTTTATGGAAATGTCCACAGGGAAGGAATTGACTTTTGTCCCAGGCCCAAACTAAACAAGCTCAAGCAGTGATTATTTGCGTTTTGAAGCAGTCAGATAATTTAATCTCAACATCTATCGATTCTCTTCTGCACCGGAATCCTATGGCTAAACATCTGCAAGGCAATTAATAGCCTAGAGTACAAATTCATTACAGATTTATCAATAGGTACAGAGTTTTAGACTGAGAAAAAATAGTTTTTAATCTGCTTACTTTGGGGTGACAAAAAAGAAATGCAGCTTCATGCAGCTGAAGGTACATCTAAGGCCATGAGAAAACTGCTTGTTGCTGGAGTGGTTTGAGCGGCTGATCCATTTAGAATCATAGAACCGTTTGGGTTGCAAGGGACCTTCACAGGTCATCTAATCCAACCCCACCGCAATGAGCATTTCAACCCATGTAGTTCCCAGTTTGGGGTAGACAAGAGTAAATCTTTGGGCAAAATAACAAGCATTACCGTCATCTAACTAAAAATTGAACAAACAGCAGCAATGTCCAGTGTTGCTGATCCTAATCCCTTCCCTGGCTGGCAGTGGGGGCTGACATTTGCGGGTCCTTCCATGGCAGCCGCCGCCGTTGGTGCTTAGGGAAGTGATTCCCTTACCAAATAATTAATTGGTGCAATCTGTTAATGATGTTTACAATGTACTTTGTGGGCCATCTGGACAAAAGATGATTTGCGAGGATGATTGCCATGTGTCCCTGCCTTTTATCCTCGGTAATGATTAAATATGGACTAATTGGGGGGCGGGGGTGTAAACAGGTTACAAAGAGCCAGGGCTGGCAGTGATGGATCTGTTGTCAATGAATAGGAACTGCAGCTAATAGGAAAATCTATACCTTTCTGAGGAGGATGGGCAAAGTCGATCAGAACCAGGTGATGTGGCAGCTGGGGTGAGGGCAAAGATTCCCAGGTTCCCCCTGCAAAAATTTGTCCCGTACTTCACCGTTGCGGCTGGAAATCTAAAAGGCAAAGGGTTGTCAGGTATTCTGAGCATTGCAATTCACCGCATCCTAACACAATAATCACCAGGCTTCTGGAAGATTATTTTAGTGTAGAAAAGAAAAAGTCTGGCATTGGAGGGTGCTGGGGGGAGCAAGGAGAGTACCATGCAACCCTGGAGAAATGCCGTCTCTTTGGCCCTGTCCTTGTCTCAGCCTCCAAATAATATGATATTCATCTCAGCCCCGTTCGTCAGAGCTCATTTCCCTTGCAAGGAAATAAAGAGTGCTCAGCTCTAATTTATGCAGCAGGGGACGCATGAGTCTGGAAGGGAAGCAGCTCAGCCAGTCACGTGCAATGTAAACTCCCTGTGAAAACACCCCAGATCCACTTTGCAAAATGAATCCAATAAATGACAAAACAATATACATGCACTCTTAAGGAAGTAAGAGATTAAACAAGACCTAGAGCTTATAATCATTGCTGCTCTGGCGTAAGAATAATTTACAGTAATAGATGCCTGCCTGATGCGTCTTTTAGCAGTTTTTGCAGGCTTTTTCCAATTCCTTTTCCTACACAATACTTCAAATTTGTTTGTACCCAGAATAATTAGAAAAAACACACTCTTCTACTTAGTGTGTAAATCTGCATCCACAGGCCATTAGAGAACAAATGGCTGCAGAATGATGGCCCTCCAAATTAGCCACTATTTATTGCTTCTACAGCCAACAAGGCTTTTTCCAAAAAACTCTGAGCTGAGCAGCCTTGCATCCATCAGTAATACTCTTGTTTAGTATTACATTTAAAAGTCATGCTTTTTTCTTTTTTAAATGTAAAAATACCCATCTACAGAGAAGACGACTCAATGGCCTATTGTCAGACTAGGAACTGGTATTTGTCAGCAAACTGGTATTTGTTGGCAAAAGGAACATTGACTGACCTGACTCATGGTCCTGAAGTCTGCAAATCAGTGCGATTACTGATTCTGAGTGCTCAGCACCACCAGGAACACCAGCCGTGTGTTAAACCACTACCTACAAGGACTAAATACAAGTGTTTCTGCACCCCTCAAGCTCTGCCTTCGCCTCCCTTCATTCACCAGGTTCTCCCACTCCAACTGCACGTCTCCACCACAGAGTTTTACCTAGCACGTGAATGATGAGCTGCAAATGCAAGTTGCCTTACGCTGCAGCTCTAGTGCCTATTTTTATCCCCCTAATTCTCACCAAGATTCCTATTAAAGCAATTGGGATGCTTAATATGGGGCTTAATAATTCTTTGAGGGGTAGAGCTATCTGAAATGAGCACCTCTCCCTGTGGAAGCAGCACTTTGAGCTCATCACTGCCTCTTCCCACTGTGCTGAGAATGAATAGTGTTTTATTTATAGGCAAGGCACAAAGCTGAAGGCCCAGGATAAGAGCTGCCAGCTCAAGAGACAGAAATAATATCTGTGATTGACCTAAATGTCCAAGGCAACCGCTGACAGCCGAAACACAGCACAGGAGTGGAGCCTTTGACGAATAAATGGAAGGAAATTTATATCCAAGGCTGCAAGAGAAGACCTTGGGAAATAAAACCTCTCAGCCTTTCAGCAGCAATCGCTAAAGGTAGATGACCAAATTGCATCCCACTGTAACACCAGCCTCCCTGAGCGCAGCAAAGACCAAAGCGCATGACCTGACAGTTTGCTATCACAGGACAAGATCCCAAACTGGCATTTTCATTCTTAAATTTTGCATGGGCAGGTGTGTGCTCAGAAATACCCTGGGTAACATGTTGGAGGGTGGCTCTGATAGCCACAGCACAGCGGGCAGCTGCCATCAGCCAGGTGAGTCCTACACTCAGCAAACAGCCTCTGGGTGATGCCCAGGAATCAGGTGTAATGCCTCAAAAATCCTCATACATCAGGGGGAGAGCCAAAAGCTGCTGGCGGAAACTTTCTGGAGGAAATGTAGCCAACAGCAATGTAGATCTGGGGATATCTGGGACTTTATAGACTCACAGACCAACCCTGGTGCTTATCTATTCCCCATAACCCTCCCTCAGCTCTACAATCTGTTGTCCCCCCTGACAAGAAGCAGTAACCTCCACCGAACCCCCAAGCCAGGATGCTCAAAAAGCAGAGCAGCTGGAGAGCTTTGGTGTGGCTGTGGGATGGAATGGCAACAGTCAGAGAAAAGACACTGGGGCTGAACAGGGACCCTCAAAAATAAATATACCCTTGGCTAAGAGCTGACGGGGCAACTTGAACACACCTGTAGGAAACGTAAATCCTCCATGGAGAGGAGGGAAACATGGCAGTATTCATTTTCTGCACTACCAGATGAAGCTGGTAGGTGTCACTAACAAGAAATAAATTGAAAATAAGAAGAGCAGGCATATTCAGATTTCTGAATCAAGCCTTCACTGCTGGGTTTGGGTGTGCATGTTTGGCATAGCACAATATGGGGGGGGAAATCTAGATGTTGCACAAGCCAGGTTAAGTGCAGGATTTAGAGATGGGATAGCACAGTGCATGGCTGTGCAGAACAATGTTAGAGATGGGGCAATGGGTGCATGGGGGGCTTTGCTGCTGAACCTCTTTGCTAAGGATGTCCAGGAAGGAAAACCCCAGCATGGGCACCACCTCATCTGCCTGGTCTGTTTTTCATTTTTCCCCAAGCTACCTCACAATCTTGTGCTTCTGGAGCCTGTGATCTGAGCCATGGTTATTGCACACAATTTCCCCCTCAACTGTTCTAACAAGTAATAGAATTATCCTCCTTCCCCAGCTCATCGGCCAGGAGCTCTCTGGCTTTAATTCAGTGATAAATCTTTGCTCCATGGAGGGAGAAGGGCAAGAAAGGGGGAGAAGGAGCGGTATAGCCACGAACAGGGAGCTGATAAATGCTAATGAGTTTATAGGGATTACACCAATTCTTTAGCTGACGCCAGCGAGCCACATAGCTACACAGACCCATGCAATCCGCCTGCATCTGCCTGCAATAAATAATTCAAAAGACAGGCAATTTGCCCTTTCGCTGTAATTAATTACAGTTGGCAACCACAAGAAGCCAGGGTAAACATTTCCCATGGCTGCAGGTGGAGGGACATGCTGTGACCCTGCGCCAGCTCAAAACCTGGGCAGCGCTTTGCCTGGGCCAGGCTGGGCCCCCCCGGCTCCCTGGGGCTGGTGCTTGGGGGGCAGCGGGGACTGGGACAGGGGGTGTTGGTGGTGGTTGACTCCCAGTTATTATGTCCTGGACCAGGAACAGGCTTGAATCAAGGCACAGGACCCAGTCTGCAGGAAGTCTATGAGATGCAGCCGGTCCTGCCATGGTTGCGTTTCCCCCCAAGACCCAACCAATATGAATTTTTTATTATTATTTTTGAAGACGATGCCTGCATCTGGCAGGGGTTTGGGCAGCAGAGGGAGCTCGCACATCTGATATGAGCAATTTCTCAGCTGGAGCTGTGGTTCGCCTGTCCTGAGTTTGTGGGTGCTCCACACCAGGATGAGGTGTGGGGATGGAGGCTGCCAGCCCATCCATGGGTGAAACAGATGTGCAACATCTGCTGCATCTTCTCTCTGTGGGTGGATGCCAACCACCTCCATGTTTAACAGCTGTTCCTTGTGATGTGGTTGTACTGCCTACAAATGTAACACAGCAGAGAGAGTCCCTGTTCCAGAGAGCATCCTCCAGAGCTAGACCTCAAGGAGTCTTGGCTACCAAAATACCAGCTTGAGCTCTGCAGGTTAAAAGCTGAGCTCCAAAGGACCTCACTGCAGTGTCCCACAGCTGGTCCCTATGTCAGGCATTGTTGATGTTATGGTGACAGTTTCACCACTGCTCCTGCTGATGCTGGTGCTCTGGACAGGAGAGGCACGGATGTGGCCATGAGTGGCACATGTGGCGTGCTGGAGAGAGTCCAGTGCAGGGCAACAAAGTGGAACATCTCCCTTATGAGAAAAGGCTGAGGGAGCTGGGGCTCTTGAGCTTGGAGAAGAGGAGACTGAGGGGTGACCTCATTAATGTTTACAGATATACAAAGGGCGAGTGGCAGGAGGATGGAGCCAGGCTCTTCTCGGTCACAACCAATGGTAGGACAAGGGGTAATGGGTTCAAACTGGAACACAAGAGGTTCCACTTAAATTGGAGAAGAAACTTCTTCATGGTGAGGGTGGCAGAGCCTGGCCCAGGCTGCCCAGGGGGTTGTGGAGTCTCCTTCTCTGCAGACATTCCAACCCGCCTGGACACCTTCCTGTGTAACCTCATCTGGGTGTTCCTGCTCCATGGGGGGATTGCACTGGATGAGCTTTTGATGTCCCTTCCAACCCCTGACATTCTGGGATTCTGTGTGATTCTGTGATTCTGTGCTGGAGGAGCCCCGGCCTCCCCCCTTGGCCATGGTCTCACTCCTACCACCTGGGCACTATGATTTTGAAGAGGGCTGCTCTCCACTGAGAGATTTGCAAAGGATGGTCATAATCTAAAATTGTATTTGTTTGCCTTTTTTTTTTTTTTCTTTGTGTCAGGTCATCATAATATGGCTTGAGGTTGAAGGGCAAGATAATCTCTTATCTTGCCTTATCTCTTGTCTTTCAGTACTTTGAAAGGCTTTTCTTATGATAACGTCTATTTGCATGCTTTGACATTAACTTCAAGATGCAAGAAGCATGAGAAAGTTTTCCTTTCTTTTTCTTTTTAACTTCATTGGTTTAGGCTGAGATAGAGTTGATTTTCTCCATAGGAGCTTGTATGGTGCTATGTTTTGGATTTGCAAACAGAACAGTGGTGATGATATAGGGATGTTGTAGCTGTTGCTGAGCAATGCTTACACAGTGTCAAGACATTTCTGCTCCTCACCCTGCCCCACCAGTGAATGGGCTGGGGACAAGAAGCTGGGATGAGACACAGCTGGGACAGCTGACCCCATCTGAGCAGCGGGGTGTCCTGGACCATGTGCTGGTATGTTCAGCAATAAAAGCTGAAGGAAAAAGGAGGACGGGGCAGGGGATGTTCTGAGTTATGGTGTTTGTCTTCCCAAGTCGCTGTTACATGTGATGGAGCCTGGTTTTCCTGGGGATGGCGGAACACCTGCCTGCCCATGGGAAACAGCGAATTAATTCCTTGTTTTGCTTTGCCCATGTGCACAACTTTTCCTATTATCTTCACCTTTATCTCAACCCACACATTTTCTCACTTCTACCCTTTCAATTCTCTCCCATATCCCAGTGGAGGGGAATGAGTGAACAGCTGTGTGGGGCTGAGCTGCCTGATGGGTTAACCCGCAATATTACCCGACCTACCTTGGCAAAACCAACCTACATTAACAGTATTTTCAGTGTTACTGAGTTTCCCCCATCCCTATCCACACACCAACACTCGCATTCCGAATTTCATGTGAAGAGCTCCTGACAGCTGCACTCCTCCAACCTCACATTATTACAGCGCAGTCCCTGGAAGACGCGGTAGATGGCACTCCAGATATGGTATTCTAGGCCTAAAAACTCCACTCCCGAAGTTAAACTAAAATTAAAAACCTGGAAAAGTTCAGGAAAGCTTTAAGCCTCTTAATTTAAATACAGATGCTGAACGTCTGGAAGAAATTCCTGACACTGGGAGCTGCTTTTCTCACCTTCTTCAATAAGAAAGGTCCCACACCCGAGTTATCAGCACAGGTTGTGTGTGGCATCCCTGGAGTAGCAGGTAACCAAACAGAGAGATTTGGGGGAAGGCAGGTGGAGAAAAGGGTATGGCCGATTTTATTGTCATTAATAATAATGAATCCTTCTCTCAAAAATTTCTCACCACAGAAAGAACCTTGTATAAAGCTTGGTGGACCAATGGAATCGGCTGCGGGTGCTTTTCTGGTGGTTTTTCAGCTATGGCTTGGCTACAGGGAGGTGCCACATCTCTGACCCATTTTCCTTATAGCTGCGTGCAGGAGCCTTCTGACCATCTCAGCATGATACGGGCACTGAGGCTGCTGCTCTGTCCCAGTGGAACCATAATGGAAATGCAAGAGGAGGTACTGCTAGTGATAGAGGTTTGACAAAAAATAAGCAAATTATGTCTAATTGATTCTTAAATCCTGCTGAGCTGCTGGATGGATCATATCAGTGTACAGTCATCTCAGGTAGAGAAACAATAAGACCCAGATTCCCTGGACTCAGAGTGTAGCTGTTGGCTCCAGAAGATCCTATTCCCATTCCAAACACGTCTCCAGAAATCCTACCTTAGCTTCCATTTTTTTCCCATGAAGTGCAGTGAAATTCAAGTGTTTCCTACTGTGCAGGTCAAAAAAGTCTCTCTGTCCTACTTCTCAGGAACATGAGTTAAAACTACTTATAAATATTCTTTAAATTGTGACTGTTGAGGATTTGGGGGTTTCTAAAGCAAATTGTCTGTTTTTAACTAAAACAAAAAGCAATAAGTAACTTCTGGGTTTTTTATTCTGTTAATTAACTCTTCAGAGGACAAAAATGAAAGACTCCTATCCTGATAGGATATTGGTGTATTTCTCCATATTTATTTAGCTTTTCTCTTTCCCAGTGTAACTCTAAAATGATAAATAAGATAGGAATATGGTGTAAAATCATCTTCTAATGGGGAGGAGTGAGTGAGCAGCTGCATGGTGCTTTGTTGCTGACTGGCGTTAAACCACAACAGGCACCCAAATCCTGCTGAAAGACCATAGAAGAAAATCCATGGGAATGGTTTCTTTGTGGATAAACAATATCCTGCTCTAGGTACCTCTCCTTGGGCTCCAGCAGCAGAGGAAAGAGACTGGAAACCACAGGACTCTATGACACATGGGGATTAGCTGTAGGTAGAACTGGTCATGATTTTTCCTTGGCTGTAATATACAGACATTGGCAAAATGTTTAAACTTTTATAGACAAATGGCCTTCGACACACCTTGAACTCTGGGTTTGTCACCACTGTTGACCAAGGAATGGCACTGCACAAGGAATCAAGGTTTTCATGGAGGAATTGTTCAGGGGAACATCCATTTCTGTCTTTTTTTTGTGGGATACAGCAAAAAAAATATGCACGTTTGTGCATATCTGTCTGAAACCGGAGCTGCTAAGTTATAAGGAGAACATACCAGCAACCTTGCTGCAAAGGTTCTGTACAACCTTCAGGTCTGTGCATGCCTTAGCATGTCTAAGGGAGGCTGGATTATAAATGTCTGTTCTGCACAACACCTCTCTGTGCACGTCAGTGGCAAAGGCAATAACAGGACATTTTGTATTCTGCAGGTTACGTCCTACTTCAGTGACCCAGGTGCAAGAAACCTGATATTAAGTAAGCTGGGGAACTTGTGTTTCTCTCTTAATGGGATTCTGGCTGTCATTAATCCTTTATCGCGATTTGTGTTACCAGAAGAAGGCGTGTGTAATCAGCAAGACTGATGTGCTGGTTTTTGGATGAACTATGTTCAGTTGCCATGGTGTGGAAGGTCCTGCTGGGCTGGTTCACGCTGCAAAGCCAGAGCCAGGAGCCATTCCCAGTGCAGAGGGGTTACATGGGAGGGCAGACGTGGCTGTGTCCTTTGGCTGGGGGACGGAGACATGGACAGGGAAGGTGGCTGGCTAGGGATGCTGTGCTGTGATGGGGCTCAGAGCTCTTCAGTAGCACTGCATGGAGATGTCCCACTGTGTGATTCATTTCTGATATGTAGTTTTTAGAAAATTAAGATCCCCAGAAGGAAGAAGTTGACATTATTGGGTTTTTTTTTCCCCACACTGGGCAAAAATCACGGTGAAATTCTTCCTGTGCTGCCATCCAGGAGCAGTGAGGACGAGAAGAGCTGTGCAATGTGTAGGGGGGCAATGGGACTTTGGCCCCATGCTGTAGCCCATTGCCCAAGGGGGTTTTAAGCCTAGCAAAGTGGGGTGCAGCATTTGGCACCCGCACATGACCTGGCTCACCATTCCTGAGCAGGAGCAGTGGGATAAGTGGGGCTGGGGGCTGTGAGGGGCACTGGGCTCTTTGGCAGCTGGCAATGAGAGGTGAAGATGGACCCATCATGGGAGCCTTGAGCACAGGACATGTGGGTGCTGCTCAGTGGGTCTATTCCTCCCCTTTAAAATTCGCAGAGTCTTAGGGAAAGCAGGAATCTTGCAAAGCTCAGAAAGATCAGTAGGAACAGAAAGCTGTTTCATATTCCTTTTACGTACATCAGCCTCTCACAGGGGTTGTTTAAGACCTTCCAAAAGCTTCTGTACAGCAGAGTAGCTGCTGAAAATGCACTAATATCCAGGAGGGTGACATTTGTACTGAGATGTGCTTACCTCTTCATTGCGTACAGGAACAGAGAATAACTAAATAAAAACCACAGCAAAATTCCCAGTCCCATGTACAAGGTGATCAAGGGAAATTTAGGGGCTTGCTTACCTCAAATAAGACAATAAACCTACATATCTCGTATAAAGGTCTTGAATACAAACAATAATTTGCTGTAATTCTTCTCCAGTACTCTTGTGGTTTTGCCAGCACATTACCAAATGTTTAACAAGTCTGAAAATAAAAGATGGGAAAAATTAATAGGATTTAAGTATTTAAAGAGCAGCTTACAATCAATTAAAGACCTCATAAACATGCCAACATAAACAACATCAAATAATTCCTGCATATTATAAAATGATTTGCCATAGAGTGGCTTGCGTGAAGAGATTAGATATGGCTTGCAGCATAAAGCATTATTCTGTAAAGGCATTATGTTTCAGCAAACACACCACGCTAATTGTATTAGAGGAAGTTCAGGTGAAGCATAATTCCTGGATTAGAAAATCGAAGACCCAGGTTAAACAATAAGTGTTGGTCAGACTGCTTGAAATTTGCTGGCAGATCTTACATGGAATTTTTTATTTTCTATATTGATTGAATTAGTGATATTTTCTTGCTAGACTCTAAGATCTGTTTTTTTTCAAAGTACTAAAATTTTAAGCAATATAATGAAATATATTACACATAAGAATGTAGGAAACCTATTTTATAGTTATTTCAGCTATTTCAACAAACCATCTGATTATAGCATTGGAAACTGCTTCTCTCAGTGCTACTATTTTAAAACTATTCCTCCACTGGCAAACTGTTTTAATCCACTAAATTATTTCTCAGGTCTGAAAATAATTAACACATACTACAGTGTACATATCCCGAATACAAACGCTATAATAATTCAGAGTGTATTTTTGGCCAGGTGTGGGTACAATCCACAGCTAAATGACGGCACTGGGCGATACACCGGCTGTGTGAGTGAGTTTTTCAAGCAGTCGCTGTGCCGTTTCACACCCATGTGAAACACAGAGCGGGCGTTTGCACGTGCTGACACCGATCCGCGGTGCTTTCAGATGAGCCCCCATTAGCAACCTATAACTTTTCAAAACAAAGCCCCCACTGCATTACCCTCCTGCAGCCAAACTTCATCTCCAGCCTTCTCAGATGGAGGCGGAATACATATTTACGAACACTATGAAATAATCTGGTTTTATTAAGTTAGCAAGAGTGACTGCATGAGCCATGGGATGCAAAGAAGAAATTCATTCTGGTTCGCTCACCCCTATTTTGTTTGACAAGGAGCGCATACACAAAGACAACACTGAGCCTCCATGCGAAAAAACCAACAGACTTTGTCTTGTCACAACAATCCTGGTCTCGTTTTGTATGACAGGAACCTACAATAAACGAAAAGAAAAAGACCAAACAGAAGGAAGAGAAGAAAAATGGCAGCCACCCCGGGAGGAAGCTTCCTAGCATATGATAAATTGGAAAATGGACATACAGAACATGCCAACATACATTTTTAATGGCCCAATTGCTCAATTAATTCTTTCCCTTTCCCCTTTTTAATGTGAAAATCATCATAATTCCTCCCAGATTAGTATAGATACAGGCCGACAGTCTCTCCTGCTCAAGGTATTTGCAGGACATAATTCATTCATAAAGCCGTAATGCACTCATCTATCATCTGAATTTTTTTGCTTCTTTTTTTTTCCCTTTTCCTTTCCCTCTCTGCCGTTTGTGCTTGGGGCTCTCGCTGAGTCTCTGGGCACTGATGTATTAGCTGGCATATGCAAGCTATGAATTATCAACTGAAAGGAGTCAATTATCCACTCTAAAAATGAGTGTCTGGGCACCAATAGCCTGAGGGGCCCTTTTTGTATTTACGAAATGATTTCATGGCAAGTAGAGGTGTGTGTGGAAAGGGGATTGTGGAGGGGGGGGAAAGGGAAAGGTTTTCTTTCTTTTTCCCCTTTTTCCTTGTGGCCACCCCTTAACCAGAGCAAGGCAAGAAAAAATAAATAAAATAAAAAGAACATTTTGAACTTTTAATGCAATAATCCATTTTTGTATACACCGAATTTAAGGAGTGATTTTAGCTGGCTGGAAAGGAGACTTGTCTTGTGGCCATGTTTCCTGGACTTCTCCTTCTTTATCTGGTCTCAACTCAGCCTTCAATCAAACCCAGAGCCCTGGCTGACTTCAGCTGCTAATAGACTGGATAGGAAATGGGATATTGGATAGTTTCTTGGTCCCCAGTCACTGACCATGTGCCTTGTCATCTCCGCAGACATTGATTTCTCCCTCTCCTCCCCCCCACCCCCTGCTCTGCTATGGGGCTGTGGCCCACCACGAGGTAACCCCGCATCAGCAAACCTTGCGTTGAGTTACGCTTAGGGAAATGAGGTCATTAGATGGAATTACAGCAGGTTTTGATAGCTCAGTAATAGGTTTTAATGATGGAATTTAACATAGGACCCCCACTAGGGACAAGGCTGATATACATCCAGACAGGTCACTTAATAAACCTCCACTCAGCACTTGAGTTGAGGAATTTAGGAGGCTCTGAAAACACAACCCTTCTTAACCAAGCCAATACATCACTGGCAAGTAGTCTCTTTGGAAGGCTTTTTATTGTTATTTTTGAGATGTTTGATTGACTTAAAACATGTATTTTCTTTAAATATACACGTTTATTTTACCAGATGCACTTTTGAGTAGGATTTCTTTAGGCAGCAGATGTTTTTCTTAGACGTGAACAGACTGTTGTGCTCGTGGATGCTAAAGAGCTCATCTGATGGTGCGGTAAATTGTTTGGAAGTTTGAAGAGCTTAGCTGGCCTTTAATGTATTAGTTGCTGACAGGTAAATTGCAGGTTAAGTGCAAAAGCAGCATTAGCTGAGGAGTCCTGGCTTCCACAAATCTACCTTGGCCCCTAATCTGAATACAAAAGGAAGGAAGGAATTAAATTTGACCCCTCAAATATGCTGTTCACTCAATCCCAGACTTATTTAGTAAGCTCCTTTAAGGTGCTTTCGGTTTGTTCTGGCCTCATCTCAAGCAGGTACAAGAATGCCCACAAAAGAGCCCTCTTTACAGGTAGCAGAGTGGATCAAAGCCGAAGCCATCGCGTTGTGTGTCCCAACAATACCGAAGGGGCAGGTTTGAGGCTGTCTTGAAGGACAGCTCATTCAATTTGTCCTCCAAAAGCTATAATACCATGATAGCTGCTGGAGATCTGCACATTCCCCAAGCACAAGAGTCCCATGAAAGCCACTAAGCCTCACACCAAGTGGCAGGTCATTTATGTGCTACATCAGTCCTGGAGTCAGGTACAATGGAGATGCCTACAGCCATGATGCCCTGTTCAAGGGGATGAAATTTGGAGTTTGACATAGAGAGACTTCACAGCAGGGTGTTGCTGAGCAAAGGACACTGTGGTTGAGCTGTGGAGATGATATGTGGCTTGCAGTGGTACAATTTGGTCTTTCCTTGTTTGTTTTTGAACCTTAGCTGCAAACGGCCGTGTTAACTACTGCAATGTCCTCTATATATTGCAAAGGAGGGTCTCTAAATAGAAGAGGTGAGAAGAAAAGGTCTAGCAGCTGCTGGGAGGTTTTATTGATTGCTCCACCAGCATGTTTGCGTATTATGGACTGCTCAGCTGAAGGGAATCTTCAAAAAGCAACCAGGTGATCTCCCTGTATTTCCTCTGTATTTCATAGAAAAGGAGAGAGCTTCTTCTAGAAGGTACTTCAGAACCAGCGTAGACATGTATCCTTCAATGTCAATAGAAATGCCTCCTTCATGGTTTGATGTCCAGCTTAAACTAATTGATAGACTTCCTTGAACACCAAGGAGGCTGATTCGATGAATGACTGTGGTGACCTGATCCAAGCTCACCTTGAAGCGCATATTTCACTAAGAGGAACACTGGTCTATGGTTAGCTGTCAATAGATCCCACCACCCAGAACCATCTACCACTTGATTGTGTGCCTAGTAGTGCTACCATTTCCCAAAGGCATTTCGAAACTCAGCAGTAATATTTAATGTTCATATTGCAAGGCAGGTCAGAGACACAAAGACTTCCCTGGGGGCACTATCCTGGAGACTCCAGGCCAGGAAGCTGTGGTGCTTCCTGGGATGTTGGAGGTTCATGCAGGGGAGGTGCAGATCTCTACGCAATTTCCTTGGAAAAGAGGCTACAAAGATCTCTCATGTGAGCAGTCAGTAGGTCCAGGAGCAGGGGACCAGGGTTGTCTCCCCTGCTGCCATTGGTCTGTTCACTGCCCTTCTTCAGCCTTCAGTAACAAGGATGACAAGTGTTTTCATGGATGTTTTGAATTAACCAAATTTGGCTTTGTCTTTCTTGTTGTTATCACCTGCTAGCAATGCCCCCCCCACCCCCGGAGACCCTGATCTTCCCTGCAGTTTAACCTTTTTCTTTATTTTTCCCCCACTTTTCTTGAACAAAGGTGTCATAAGTGGTTTGCCAGCTGAGATGATGTTTGCTCCAAGTGTCGACTATGTGGGCTGTGGGAAGCTGAAAGTTTAATTTTGAAATCCCTGGTGAAGCTAAGAAACAAGACCTGGAACAAAGAAGAAACCGCCACTTTTTGGGAAGATTGTGCTGATTTACAAAGGGCACCCTTCAATTATTTAAGGAGCAGTCAGCAGTGCCATAACTTTAAGTATGAATCAAGTGGCATGACTGAAAAATTTGTCACAGTGTGTTAGATCAATGGTAATTACCTTACTGACATGAGTACTGTTATTATTTTACAGGGCTGCAAACAGGATCATGGACGTGAGGAAACACAAACTGCACTGTGATCAATACTCTCTGAAATATGACTCTCCGTGGCCCAAAATGGAGTTTTCGAGCCAGGCAAACCATTATAGGCTGATTCTCTCTCTCTCTCTGCCTTCAGATGGATACCCTGAAGTAAAACACAGCAGCAATTGGTCAACTTGTTTCTGGCTTTGAACAGGCAAATAGTCACTTATTATTTTTAAGGACAACTGTGTGCGAATAAAAAGTCTGTGCAGCCAGCTCGGGGTGAAGAGAGAGCCCTGGAGGGGTGTGGGGGACGAGGGCTCTGGCTCACACTGTGCGTATTGTTTAAAACCTAAGACTATTCCCTCTGCTGCAGCACACATTTAGCATCAAAGGTTTGCAGGTGCTCCCCAGCTCTGATTTCAAAGGATTGTGGGATTCCTGATCACTTGGCATCACAGCCGGGACCTGAAAGCTTTCCTGTGTTTCCTTTCTGGACAGGAATATGACATCAGGGAACATGGTGGGTGCCATGTCCAGTGGTGGTTAAAGGAAATCACGCTCTTCACTGCACTGTTCGATGAGATGTTTGTGGCCAAGCTGGGCACCAAATGTGAGGTGGACAAACAGGTTGACTGAACAGATGGCAGAGGTAGGATCTGAAGTTGTCTCTTTTCAACCCTATGAATGAGAGTTTCCTCAGCTTACGTGGAAGAGATGAAGACAGGAGACAAAATGGACATGCATGGGATAGACCTGGGATAGTTGTCAAGGCTGGCGGTTGGCTGAGTGTAGACCAGCATGAAGGATGCCAGGATGAAGAGGGGTTAAATGAGAAATATATATGGTATCGGTGCAGGAAAGGAAGGAGGAATAGATTTGCTTGAGTTATAAAGAATGAATCATTGTCCGTAGAGATGGAGGAAGGAGCTTGCAGAAAGGTTGGCTCTGGAGACAGCAAGATGGGGATTACTACCTTGTCCATACTGGGCACGTGGTAGATGGACAACATCCCAAAAACTACTGATAACCACCAGTGGCAGATCAGGGTTGAGAAGGTGGCCTGTAAGTCAATCACTTACATGTAGCCACTATGTGTATATAAAGCACTATGTCACCCTGCGAAGAGGTGGAGGGAGAGAAGGCCAAAGGTGAAGGCCCCAACACAACATGAGAATATTGCATCTAACCCAGGGTTTTCAACTCTACTCCTCACCCTAAAACATAAACACATGGGAATCCAATAACAAATGAAAATTTGGTTATCCCAGCTTCAATATTTTGAATAAATCAAAGAGCAAAGTGATGAGGGACACAGAGAAACAGTTGTCCCCATGCTGTCCAACATCTAAAAGATCATTTATAAGACGATGAAAAGTAAGATAACAGAGAGGACCACTTGGGAATATTCGCATTTCTGCCATTCCTATTCTTTGGCTGCTGTTAGGAAGTCTTGGTCTTTCCAGTAGGAAGGCTAAAGCATGTATTTTGGGTTTATTTAGTGCTGTTTTGTCACCTTATTCTGTCTTGTTTGAATTCCAGAGTGCTATAAAGAATGAACTGGGTACAGGTAAGTTTAATCTCATTAATAGTTGAATGGCACATGATGCTAGGACATTATCTGATGAGAAACAAATGTTGAGTGCAGTAGGAAGCAGCAAAAATGAGCAGTGCCTCTTGTGAGGTGAATAGTTCAGAAGTGCCTATGTATTATTTTGGAAAGGGTCACAAATTAAGGTGTAAATTCATGTACACCTTAAGTTGTGACCTCATAAAAATGATCAATGGTTAATGGTACAGATAACAGGATTCATAAGGGAAATTTATTGGCCACTTTTGTGAAATAAATATATTTATACCAGACCAGTGGGAAATAAAAACACATCAATAAATCATATAATATCTACAACTATACTAATAGCATGAGTAGCTGTAGGTATAACCAACATTTTTAGACCTGCAGACACCCCCTCTGGCATAGTACAAATATAATACATGTTAGCAGCAAAATGTACTTCAGTAAGAGACAGCCGTGTATATCCCACTTGTGAGTTATCTAGGCAGGCACCCCACATGAATTATGGTCCCCCCTCAAAACATGAAACATGGAAGAGAAAAATAGATACTCCACAACCGTATAATGCAGGTCAAACACAAAAACACAGTGGCAGAACAGGCTTGTAACCATAGAATATCTCAAGTTAGACGGGGTCCGTAAGGATCGAGTCCAGCTCCCGTTGGGTCCAACTGATGTGCCGATGTGTTCAAAGCGAGGTGACCCCTGCATGGGGTAGATCTGGGCAGCAGTACTCATTTCACTGCTGAGCTTGCATCAGTTTTTATTTTCAGCTGGCTACCAGCTAAGATAGAATTCAAGGGAAGATATTGCATGGTGTCCCACAAAAACACATCCTGGTTGTGCGGGACTCTCTGCACTCTGCTGGGGTGCAAAGGGATGGAAGTTTATTTTCCCTGCAAGCCCTCAGACAGTTTCCCCATGTCCCAAGGAGCTGCAGGGTTTGCCTGGCCCTGCCATTGGCTTTGACAGGGGCTCCCAACAGTGATACTCCCATTAGAGAAGGAAATCTCAGCTTACCAAGTTGTCTGCACCCACAAACGCAGAACTCCCCATTTGCGTTAAAGACCAACAAGGGCAGGTTTGCAGCCAAGCCTCCTAACAGAAAACCTGTTCTCTGGTTTCAGGCTGGGAGTGCAATGTCCTCATGGCTGATCTACAGAGTCTTCACAAGGTTCCCACCTCAACTTTAAGCTCCTGAACTTTAATTCGCCCTTGTTTCAGCACAGCTTGCTGGTTTGCGCCAGGCTCTGAGCTGGTTGGGGGTCAGGTGTATGGGTACACGTGTCATTCTGCTGCTGGGCTGGGGTGGACAATTGTGTACAGCAATATTCAAGCATCCCCGCAATGCTCAGTCAAGAGGTGAATATGTGCAATGCCATGTGGCTCCTGCAAGGCATCTCCTAAGCCAAACTCCATTGAAATCCATTAAATACAAAATGTATTTGCTTCTGCAGACTCTGGAACAGACCCATTCGGAGAGCTCAGGTCCCCAGTGCCACATCGTTATATCTCTCCCCGGCACCAAATTCACTTGAAATCAGATCAAATCAAACACTTCTTGTAGCTATCTGCATTTTTCAGTGAATTCCAGCGTTTGCTGTGGTGGTGATAAATCCATGCTGTAGTGGCATGCTGCATTGGCAGGGTGGAGAGATGTAGAACGAAATAAAGGAAATATAGCTTAAATTGTTGGGTTTGTGTGAATTTGGGAGGCCATTATTCAAACACCAGCATGCTTAATTTCATGAAGGAAAAAAAAAGACTCCTTTCGACTAGCAGAAAATAACAAATTGTCCTTGTGTTTTTTACGTATTTTCAGCTAAGCTGCCTCCTTTAAGAAAAAGTAGCTATGAATTTGCTTTCCAAATGTCTTTTTCATTGAGTATTTTATCATCTTTAGTCCAATAAAATTTTCTTTAGAAATAACACATTATTGTGTCAGAAGGGGAGGAGGGTAAGAATACACCAGGGACCCTTTTAAAAATGTTTAAGTATTAATTTATTTCATGATGAATTTTCCACTGTCATTTTCTTAATAGCATGCACATGAAATAATCATGTCTTAAAATGCTCTGTAATTGAAGGACATTTTCATTTCCTGATTACTGAGGGAATCCTGCTTTGAACCTTTGTGACTCAAGGATGTAAGCACCAGGCTTTCCTTTTTTTCTTCTTCTTTTTCCTCTCTTAATTTATGTACTTCTTCCCGCTTCTAGTCTGTTGGAACAATTTCATTCAGTGATAATTTTCGCATGCACGGACCTTTCTTTTCAGACGAGAACAAATCCTGGTATGTCCCTCACTGATTCAGATTGAGAACAGCGTAGCGGCTGCAGCTCTTACTGATCGTATTTTGGTTTATAGGGGATTTTTTGGTCACTTACAGGTAGGTTGGTAGCAGGGACAGCAGGTGAAGTGGGTTAGAGCTCTGTCTTGTCCTGATGGGATCTCTGTGGTCACCTGCCTGCTGAACCTCGTGGGAACCCCTATCATGGGGTTGTGAACATCAGGGTCCAGCTCAGGAGACAGAAACAGGTCAGATCCCTTTTCCCAGAATATTTCAAGTCTCTGTTGCACAAGCTCCCACGCCAAGGGGGTGAGGCAATGGCAGGGAATGTGTTGCAAGGTATGCCAGTGGGGATATACACCGGTCCACATGGCTCTCAGCTAGCCCTGGCACATCCACGGAGCCAAAGATGAGCCACTGTGAAGCTCTGAGCTGAAAATGCTGAACACAACGCCCTGCATCTTGTTCCACCTCCAGGGGCTAAGGGCCAAATCCAGCTCCTGGGAGGCCCTTTGCACTCACAGGCTTTGGGGGCTGTGGGGAAAAGGATGGCCATTGTGACTCCAGAGAGGGGAAACTGAGGCACAAGAATAGGACTGACTTGTCCTCACTCACTCACCCACCAGCCAGCAGCAGAACTGGAGGTAGCAAGGCTGGCGGGAGATTTTGTGAGCCCATAGTTTAGGGGTTTTCCCCAGCCAGATTTCTGCCCATCTCAGGGCTTGGTTTTATCCCCGTCAAGCTCCCTGCACCCCGAATTCACCTCTCCTCCCTCTTCCCTCGCACCAGTGGGTGAGGAGGAAAGACAGGGGGGCTGGGGGAGGCAGGGGAAGCACCGCTTGCCGGGAAGAAAAGGAAGATTTATTAGTGTTTATCCAGAAATACCAGCTAGCCTGCTGCTGATCCAACTGAGCCCAGCAGGCTGCAGATTGGGGATTTGCACCGAGCCAGTTCTGCGCCAGCCCATCCATCATACCCGGGCGGAGCGGGGGACGGGGTGCACGGAGCGGGGGTGCCCCCGTTCCCCACGGCTCACACCCCGCGAGCGTCCTCGGCTGCCGCCTCCCGCCTCCCCTTCCCTCGCTCCCCATCTCCAGCTGGCTCCGGACCGCGCCACGCAATCATTTTTCTCTCTCGGACTCGCTGAAGCAAGCGAGACATGTCAGCGCCTGATGAAACCCCATTTTCACTGATTAGCTCCCTTAAAAATATTTCATTTATCAGTGCCAAGATTTAAGTACTTCCCACTTGCAGGCAGCCAAGTGTGTCTTGTTGACTATGTAGCACGTCCATTTACATTGGCACTGACAATGTTACAGCAAGTGCTAATGTCCCCTCAGCCCCCGCTCCCCCCGGCGCCTCCCCCTGCAGCATCTCCAGGCCGGCGAAGCTTAGACCTGTTTTATTGCAGACCTGTCCTCCTCATCTGCGGGGAGAAAACAAGGAGGGAGGGAAGGCAAAGTGGGGGATAAAAAGACACCTCTGATGTGTCTCTCTCTTTTCTACAGGAGTCATTTGCAAAGTCATAAATTTCAATTTCCTCCTCCCCCCCTGTTTTATTATTACCTGGGCCTCAAACAAGTTTTACACTCATTTATTCCCAAATAGAAATGCAATCTCCTCGGCAAATGATACCTAGATAGAACTCCATTTGTGTTCCACCAAGAAGACTTACTTTCTTCTTTATATTTTTTCCCTTTTTTTTCTTTAACACCTTCATTTGCATCTCACTCTTTGCAATGTTCCCTCTCTGCTCCCATCCCATCCCATCCCATCCCATCCCGGCATATAAAGGAGACAAGTCATTTCACTTTCTTTCCCCGCATCTCACCCATGTTTTCAGGTGCTGTCAGGCTAAAGGAGGCGATTGGAGGAGTAAGTTTTTGTCTGTGTATGATGAAAAAAAGGTGGGATTTGGGAAAAATAAATAGAACCAAGGCCAGCAGCATTCCTCAGTGTTGCTGGTAGTGTTAAAGAGGTTTTTGGAGCCTCATCTCTGGTGGGAGGCAGCATTTACATCAAGACCCCACTCAAGCTTTTGTATCTAGCCCCAAACCCAGCCACAACAATTAAATGGGATAAAAAAACACAGTCCCACTGTAGAAATGAGGAACTCTGGTATGCTGGGAAAATATAGCGAGAGTGGGGCAGGTGGGTTGGTGTAAAAAAGACATATGCTTTATGTGAACCAGTCCACCCACAGAAATGGGATGTTTTTCACACTGGTTTTTGATCCAGCCAAGGTTGTTTAAATACAGGTCAACAGAAAGGCAAAAAGAATTTTTTCTTAAAGTATTTTTAAAAAAAGCCCAAAACACTAAAAAAAAACCAGTACCACCGTTGCAAAAGAAGAAAAGGTCTGGTGTTGATCTTATGTTTATTTTGGGCCATGTTCTCATAGTGATAATCACAGAATCACAGCGTCATAGAATCACAGAATGTTTGGGGTTGGAATGGATCTCTGGAGATCACCTAGTCCAACCTAACTTCTAAAGCAGGTTCACCTAGAGCAGATCATAATCATGGGACAGAGCAGAAGTCATATAAGCACTGGAAGTTGGTGGTTGAGATGATTGAGGGAGCTGGCTGGCCCCAGTAGTAGAAACAGGGGATGAGGGTCCCATGGGGTAGTAGATGGCAGTCACTGCCCAACTTTGGTGCCTGCAGGTCCTCAGGCAGCTCATCTGAACAGGGCTATTAAAGTCAGCTCTTGTGGGAAGAATTGTTGTAACTTAAGGAGAACAAACCCAAACCCATGAAACAGAGTGGGGTTACAGGAAATACTACCTATGGGACTAATGAGTTGGACATGAATGGTAGGAGCTAGAGAGCTGGAGAATTTGCTATTTACACTGTTAAGCTCCTGGGAAGGACCTTATGCTGGAGGGTCTCCACCTGTCTTCCTGGAAGAAGGAAGGTGGTTGTCTCCAAAGCATCATCTCCACAACCTCTTTGGGGTTCATACCTGGAGGGATTATTCAATATCTTGTTAGAGTCCAGATTCCAGACTTGAGTAGTTCTCTCTGTTAATAGATCAGGGAGTCCAGCCATCCCCCTTGGACAGCCCACATCACCTGCATGGGTTGTCTTAGGGGTTGCAGTGTCCAGCTCAGGTAAAGCTCTGGATTTCCATGCAAAAAGTCTTGATGTGACAGCTGCCTAACTCCACCCTGAGGCAGCTCGTTCCCAGGTTTGACTGAGATGCTTGTTATATAACTTTGAAGTTGGAGTTGCTCCACTGATGTTGGGACATTACCCTGGAATTATTCCTTTACAAACAGGGGCCAGATCTGGCTTATTCAGAACATTCTTTGTAGACAAGTGACTTGCTGAGGAAGTCGGATTTTCCTGCTAGTGCCAAGATAGTGGCTTGGCTATGAATTAGCCTTTGGATCTGCCTGCGTTTTCTGCTACCCATCAGCTAAGCAAACTTACACCAGAGCAAAACTTGTTTACCAAACACCTTCCAGAGCAAGTCTTCTCCAGTTTTTATATTTCTTCTATTCATCCCTCATCTCGCACACTGCTGAAAGTAAGCGCAAACAATACCCAAGCTGAGATCCCATCACAATGACATTTTAACTGACTGTGCAAGATCTAAATCCCAGTGCTACTGTTTTCAGAAACATCAGATATATACTCTTTAAGAAATGAATACAGAAAATCAGCCACCCTTTAACTTCTCTTCTCTAGTACCAGATTTCCCATCCCAAGATTAAGAGCCTAGGAAATATTAAAGGCTAAACACCAAGGAGATTCCTTTCATTGGCTCATTGGCATCCTGACATTTCTGCTGAAATCAGAGTGCTCTCATAGAAGAGAACAGAAAATGCCCAAGCTGACACAGCAGGAGGCTGAAAACCAATATAGTCTTATGGCTTTTGGCATGTCGCAAGTGGCATCATCAGGCACTTCCTTAATACAGGATAATATTGCTCTATCTGCAAGAACGTATGGAGGAAACATCGCACTTAGCACTGAATTGGCTTCATGCTGGCTCTGCATGGAGAGAGAAATCTGTACGGGGGAATCTCAGCCTCACGTGCCATAAAGGGGCCCAGGGGATGTGAGGATTTCACTGGGGAGAAGATCTTTGGCTTTTCAGAGATGAAACTGCCCTTGCTGCATTCATGGGTCTGAGGACAAGTGTTATGTGGAGTGTTGGTAGAGCCAGTAGGAGAAGGTGGTAAGAGAAGGTGAGGCTTGCAGGTAAAGGTGACACCTTTCATTATACAAATGGTAAACTTTTCTGCCTGTGAAGGTGTTACTTTCTCCAGCAATCTCAGCTGAGCTCAAAACCAGGCTGCCCTCGTTCTGCAAGCCAGACTCATTTGATGTTTCTGTGATTTGTTCACATTTTCTGCATGGGGGTTGCATGTGAAGGATTAAAGAGCCTCAAGCCAAGGCTGGAAGGGGGAATAAACAGACAGGACAAAGATGCCCTGGATTTGCTTCTCTGTACCTGCCTGCAAGACACTGACCCAAACCAAAGTCCTTGTCAGAAGTTCTGGAGCTAATCTTCAGGCGTAAGATTTCCTCATGTAAGGCACAACCCCGGGACTTGTCCCATTCCCAGCAGCCCAAAAAAGGGGCAGGAGAATGGGGCCAGACCTCAGCTTGGCCCCAAGCACTGGGGATGAGGCACAGGCAAGGTGCCTTTTGCTTCAGGCAGCATGAAGTATATTTGGTTTGTGCAGCAGTCTGTGCTTGTCTTCTGGTGAAACCGGCTCAATCTTCTCTTTGGAAATTGACAAATAGGAGATGTTCATTAACAAAACCCACTTCAGAAAAGCATTGAGAATACTGAACTCCTGCTTTGCCTCTTATTCATCAGTGACTCTATTGCATGCAGCACAACGAGCCTGGCAGATATTGTGCAAATAAATACAACAATTGCAGAGAGTGGATTTGCCTGTGTTGGCCACACATGGCATGGGCAGCTTGGATATCCACGCTATGACATTGATTCATTCATCTGAGAAAAAATATCAAAACCCACAGCAAAACTCAAACCCACCAGCCCCATATTCACCACTGGCCCTACATTGAATTTGAAATATTTTAGAAGACAGGAAGCAGTGATTTTCTTTCCACTTGACTCCTAACCATGTGCCAGCCTCCACCAGATGAGCACCATATTGGTCCGTCCATCACTTACCCACTTCTGACGGCCCTGGCCATTTGGATGGCACAACCATCACATGGCTTTGCAGAGATCACTGGTAGAGGAAAAGGCAGCAGCGCTGCTGAACATCAGAGGGAATTCAGCTTTCAGCTGCTCTGCTCAGCATCCATCTCTGCAGCCAGGATGCCGCATCCTGCAGGCAAAGCTACACACATCTCCTAAACAACCCATCAGCAACATGCAGCCATGTGCTGGGCCAGCACACAGAGATTTTAGGGCTACCATCAGAGACACAGGGACTATAGGGGTGGGGGGACCCCAAAATTTGGATGGGAAGAGGCAGAGGAGGAAGCTCAGTCCCTTCTGTCACTCACAGAACAAACAGCTTTGCAGTCTGTAAAGGAGGAGGTTGGTAGTTTTAATGCAGTTTTGCACCTATTAGCTTGCCTGCTTATTTTTGAACTCCCTTAGAAGCCATGATGTTTAACGTGACACATTTATTTACTAAGCTTGTAACCACAGAAATGAGCTGTGTGGCAGCTCCATTGAGCGCAATGCTAATAATTGACAGGGCAGTCCAGATTGTGAAATTGAGGTGAACAGAATGGATTTTGTCAGATATTAAACTTGACCACAGATGGAGATGGCTGTTTTATTAGTAAGCTCTGAAGGGGAAATGCCGTGCACCCACATTTATGCTGCTATAACACTTTTGGCTTTAGCTTCTATGAATCTGATTTTTCGTTCATAGATCTGAAAGGGCTTTACAAAGAAATCTCACCGAGGAGCAGAAACCAGGTTGCATAACTCCTAGATCGATGTGCAATCTGTTGAACCACATTTCTCAAAGACTTCAGCATTTTTGTCTTTCTAGCCTGCACAAGACAGTCCAAATCACAGGTATAATGCAAAGATTTTGTATAGAGAGACCCAGTCACTCCTGGTCTCAGAGGCTTTGGTGAAACATTTAGGTAGGCAGATGGAGGGAAGGTTTGGAAAAACTGTATGTTTGGCAGCATTTGTCATATTCAGGAGCACCTTCACCTCAGTGACAATTCATTTAGGCTGAAGAGACAAGTTTGGGCCCCAGCTCAGCTCTCCTCTCTCCAGATGAAGCAGCTGTTTGCTGCAGAGCTTGGGGTTTGCCATACTGATGGAGGATGAGCCTGGTCTCCAGAGCAAGATGCAAACACAAGGCTGTCCGCTCTTCAGGCACAGAGAGTCCTCCAGACACCGGACAAAAGACATGTCATTATTACAGTATGGTAGGTGACAATGCTAAGAGATCTCAAGCTACCTCATGTGAAAATTGCAGAGTAGGTGCCCATCCAAGGAAGTTAAAATATGGAGCCCTTGAAAATGATAACAACTGAGATTTAGGTAATCTACACTAAATCCCTGTGGGATCCGGGCAGCTGTTCATTTTTGTTTTGTTTTTTAATTATCTCTTTAAGCTTAAAAAAAAAAAAAAATAAATGCTGCTGCTTCTTTTGCTCCCCCTCTTCCCGAAATCCAGAATGCTATAATTAAAATGTCATAGTGAGACCACTCAATATTTATCAACAGTCAGATGCTAGCAGGTACAGTTTAGGATCCAGATCTAGGTCTAGCGTAAACTGGCCTAGCTAATGGGGGTTACCTACTTTACACTAGGAAAATATTTGGCCTGAGGTTTCACATTTTCCTGTCCACTCGTGATTATACAAAGGCTGGTTCAAAACTGTGTTTTCAAGAAGATTCCTGTGAGTATTAATTTAAACGAGAGCAATCAAAAATCCCTGATATTTCATGAAGGCTGCATAGCTGTGGTTACCCTCTGTAGGAGGGAAGTGCAGTTTCATTTGCAGCATCTGTCCTTTTAAATTGAGGGATAATACTTGTCTTCATTTGGTTTATTTATCTTATTACTGTTGCCAACCAACACTTGCAGATTATGGCTCAGTATTTATTGCTCACCCAACCATCCCACTTAGGCAAAATGCCTCTTAATATGCTCCATAAAGAAACTTTACCCATTTGGCTCATGGTGATGTTAATTTGCATATCATTATCATCTCATTAGATTTATGGCTCTGATCGAATACTTCCACCGCCCTGAGACTCTATGCTGGAAATCTACAGGCTTTTTGTTAATGCCCTGTACCTCCAAAAGGCCTCTTCCTGCTCTGGTTTCCTCTATTTTTTTGGTTGCTGTTGCTGTTAGAAGGATTTGTGCAGAAAAAGCATATTCAAGGCCGTGGAAGTCAGCACTGTTACAGTGACAGTAAAGGGAGATAAAAGACTGAGGAAGAAGAGACAGATAGAAATATGTGTCCAATGACAGTGCGTAGCCCCTTGAGTTACAATTTAGGAAAGCACCAGCCACATGTAATCTTCATCTCCAGGCCCTCATTTTCCTTTGGGGCTCAACCCTTCTTCTAGTGATGGAACTCTCCAGGGGTACTATTTTGGCTCAGCTATCCTTTCAAAAGAATAGTAACACCACAGGTCAGTAGCTGCAATCTCAAAGCAAACGTGTTCATGCCAGTTGAACTTGGCAGCAAATATTCCCACTAGTGAACAGGTGCTCTTATTTAAAATATTTGTAGTCATTTAATTCTTCGTGTCTCTGGTGATCACACACAAGTGATTCACACTGCACAATCTGTCCCTGAAGAGCTTGTGATGATCATAATTCAAACAGATCTATTACCTTTTAGCTTTCTAAATGTAATTATAATCCAATTAATTACGTACTCTCAGTTGATTCTGGGTTTCCTCCTCCAATCTCAGTCTATTGCCATATGAAACTAATGGCTCTGAGTCCTTAAAATCATTTGCTATTAATGCTCATTCTTCAGCAGAAGCTAATAAAGTCAGGCATGTGTTTGGTAGTCAGGGTGAGGAAGACATCCTAGCATTTTCTTTTTCATATGGTGTTCAAGCAAATTTTGCACCCTATTTCGACTTTCTGTGATTTGATTTCATTCTCTTTTCCGTGTGAAACACTTTTCTCGGGGGGAAGGGAAGGGAAGGGAAGGGAAGGGAAGGGAAGGGAAGGGAAGGGAAGGGAAGGGAAGGGAAGGGAAGGGAAGGGAAGGGAAGGGAAGGGAAGGGAAGGGAAGGGAAGGGAAGGGAAGGGAAGGGAAGGGAAGGGAAGGGAAGGGAAGGGAAGGGAAGGGAAGGGAAGGGAAGGGAAGGGAAGGGAAGGGAAGGGAAGGGAAGGGAAGGGAAGGGAAGGGAAGGGAAGGGAAGGGAAGGGAAGGGAAGGATGTCCTTGCAGCTCACAGAACCAGCCTTCAACCAGAGACCAGGACAAGCAGTCACTTTAGCCCTAAAGCTGTGGTCTGTTTTCTCTGTTACCAGGTTTTCACATTGGATGTCGAAAATCACCAGCACTGTGGGGGTCTGATTTCTATGTGAAGTTTCTGAAGGCTGCAGAATAGAAGTTATGAGCATTCAAATGTTCTGGTTTTCATTGAGACCTGTCAGTAAGATCACTTGTTAATCATAACACGTCACGCACTGACCTCCATCCAGCCACAACCTTTTGGCCACATCAGGTTTTTAACTGAGAAGTGGTTGTCATGGATTAAAATTATGGACATATTCTGTGTTGTAACTGTCTCTGTGAAAATTGGACCTGAAGCTTGGAACCTTGATCATAATCAAAACAGGAGAAGCAGGGGAACTAATTTCCAAGTAAACACTATCGAGTTTTCTTCTTTTCTCTGTTTTTTTTTTTTTTTTCTTTTCTTAAAATGTTATGGAAAAGACCTTTAAAAAGTGGGCGGAGGAGGAGGGCAGCAAGAGATAGCTCTGAGGTACATTTCAATCTGCATGGTTCAGGAAGGAAGGAATTTTCAATCTCCTCTCTATCATTTTCGATATCATTAATCCTGAACACTCCATTTTCCATGCTCGCCCGCCCAGGCCCAGAGAGTGAGCGACACATAAAGTGACACATATTCATCACTTGGCATTCGGCGCCGTGAAGGCTGTAATATAATATTAGTGTTGTGTTATCACTGTCTCTCTCGCCAGCCTCGGCTGCAGCGACGGTAGATGACATGAATCGATCACCTGTGACATTTTTGATTTGGTGTCACTTTCCCCATTTCTGCCATTTGTTTTGGCAGTTAAGAGGTAATTGTGTGACATTAGCATGGAAAGACTCACTTTCCCAACCCCTCTTTCCAAGCAGGAAGAGGGGGATGAATCTCTTTTGTCTTGTTGTATGGGTTCAGAGAGGCTTGTGAGAGACACAGTATTTGCTGCAGTCTCATTCCCAGGTGGCTCCATACCCTTTTCTATAGCCAGAGGGGGATGTGATGTCTGAACCAGGGGCGTCTCTCCCGTGGGATGCTGCCAAGCCACTCTCCTGAAGTGGGGAGCACAGTGGGACAAGGTGGCATTATAAGACACAAATAAGCTGTGGGTCCTTGCTCTGCCAGAGGTTTCCCCGGATGACTCTGGGTATGTCACCGAGTCCTCGCTGGGGCTGAGACACCAGCTCTCCATGCAGCTGCTGCTCGGTGAAGCAGTGCTAAGAGTATCTCCATTCAGGACTGGGGGCTTTGGGCACCGCTTTGCTCTGCTGGAGTCACAGGACCTCTTTCTTCCAGCTGCAGACCTGTCCCGTACAAGTGACTAATAACATTAGCAAGTGGGGGAGGTAAACTCAGTTAATTTGCAATGCAGCCCTAGAATAATATCAACAACTCAAACCTCATCCTACATGGAAACCTTGTTCTCTTCTCACTTTTTTTTCCTGAGCAATGTTTATCTCTGGTCTGATTTGCTCCCACAATATTTCAGTGCATAGCATGGACATAAACAGGGACAAAGAAGACATGAACTTGCTTCAGAATGATCAATACCAGCATCTACCACAGGGGTCATAAAACCCCCAGCAACCAGATATCCCAGATGGGCTGGGACAATCCTGTAGTGCAGAGAAGCTGCCAGCATCTGCACAGAAATGTGCAAACTTCAGTCCATCCCAGATTTTTGGAAGAATAAAGTATTTTTGTCCTTTTACCTCAAAGCGCAGCCTTTGCCTAACATGCAACCAATTATGAAGAAAATCTTCAGCGCAGGTCCTACAAAGCAACAAGTCTCCAACAACGATACACCTTGGTCATCCCAGCATTGACCACCTTGTCATACACACACAGCTACAGAAAGTCAATCACTGGTTTCTGATGGACCGTGAAAGCATCACATGAAGTTGAAAAATAAAAGTAAAGCCCATCAGAGTCCTAGGAATGGACCCCTGAAGACTGAAAGAAGCTGGAGCCACTGCTATGTGATGTGATGGACCATGCAATGGGGTGGCCGTGGGAGACTGTAACTGGAGCTTCTGCTCAGTTCTTTTCATTCCATTGTAGGGAAGAACCATATCTTGGTGCTGAATCAACTGGGATGGACTCCCAGCAGTACCCTTACACTGAGTGTTTTCAGAAGTAAATGTTTTGCAGCAAACCTTTAAATCCTGTGTCAGCCAAAACCACATGGGTTCACGCCAAAAGGGCAGCCAGTGAAACAGCAGGGGTCTCTGCATTTTAATGCATCTTGTCACAGCAGATAAGGTGGATGTTAAAACCTACAACCTCACTTCACGCCAGGGACCTTTCACTAATTTAGGAAATGCTCTCCCTGTAGGGAGATTTTTTGGTAATTGTCCATTGGGAGCTTTCTTACAGCTTCTGCCAAAACAGCTTGTACTGGCCACCGACAGAGACAAAAAACCTGCTCGGAAGCAGCTGATTTGTCCCCAGACGATGACTTCAGTTGGTGTGCTCCCTGTGCCGTTGGTCCCTGACTGCTCCCAGGGGAAGCCAGGAGCCGATGTCCTGGGTTTCACAGGTGGCTGCTCTTTGGCTGCTGGGGCAGAAGCTGCACTGGGACGGGAGCTGTGGAGGGGATGTAATGACCAAACAGTCCAGGGTGCGTGTTTCGTGCTGAGGGTGAAGGCTGGAGGACATCAACTCTTGGGAGACCCCCCTCAACGATTCCCCCCCAGGTGGTTGTGATAACCCCCACTCTCTGTGGGTCCCTCCTGCCAGCAGGACCCGTTACCGCAGTCAGGAGACAAATTGTTCCCCGTGTCAATTTTCCATTTAAAATGCAAACTAGATTTGACAGATTAAACTGAATAAAGATTTGGATCGGATAATCCAGTAAAAGCTAATTACTAAAACAAAATGAGACACCGAGACACAATCTCCCTCCTCCCTTTTCTAACGAGGTTCATTTGATGAGTTCTCTGCCTCGAGTATTAGCACTCTCTATCAAGAAACACAAGCTATTAACTCCTTTTAACAATTTATGATGTTCAATAAACTGATTAGGAGCCCATGGTACATAATTTAAAACCATTTGGATGTCCTATGGCCATTAAAAAGAAAGCAATGAGTCTGAACAACCCTGCTAATTATAGGTCTTGATGACTCCTGATTAGAAATCCTAATTAGATGTCCTAACTAAATCTTTTCTTGTTTCTAAATTTATTGTCTTCATCTCCTCTCCTTGTTTATGAGATGACTTCAGGAAAGTTAAAAACAGACCTTCCCTAAACTAAAAATTCATTAGCCAAATAGAGTAAGGTTTACGGCATCACCAATAAAAAACACCTTAACACAAGCTACTAAATACTTTGAGTTTGATTTTATTCTGAAGTCTAAAACTAGTTACAGAGTTTGGTGGGCTGACTTTCTTTCATTTCTCTTTTGTTCTCCAATTTATTGCATATTACTGAAAAGTCACAAAAAGTGACATTTCAAAAGCTGCCCTTCACCCCCACCTCTTTTTTTCATCCAAATTTGAAGCTTCTCTAGAAAGTTTAAATAAAAAATAAAGTAAAAAATTCTAATCTCCAGTGTTAGTTCAAATGACAAACTTCTTCTGATTTCTTCTTTTTGCATTCTTGAAATTTTATATTTGACATGCTATTTTTACGTATCTGTCCTTTTTCTTAGTAATACTTTTAAGAAGTTCCACTATAATTAAATTATTTGAAAACCTAAAATCACATATGTGTTACTGATGCAAAATTGAGGAATAACAGCAATCAGAATCTGGCAGCACAATTTTCATGTCCAGCCTCTTCAAGCACTATTCTTTGCAATGGAGTGATCTGTAGGGAAGGAGGCATGACTGGAAAGAAGAGCTTGCACAGAGATACGCTATGGAAGGATGCCCTAAGGGGAGCTGAACAGTGGTTTTGTTCTTCCACAAAGTCCTGTTCCAACCTGTTTTTCCAGGATCCACGTGGTATGGGTCTGGGCAAACAAAAAGGCTGTGCCACTGAAAAGGGAAAGCCAGAGAACCCAACCTCTCTTGGAAACGTTCATTAATGGTTAATCCTCCTCACTCCTAAAAGTCTGTTCCTCATTTCTGTGCTAAATTAATCTGCTTCATCTTCTAGCCATGGGGCTTTGTTCAGCTTTTGTCTGCTAGACTAAAAAGCTCTCTGCTACCAGAACTCTGCTTCCTGGGAAGGTATTTATAGATGAAAATCAAATCATCATTTAACCTTCACTTTGTTAAATTAAACAGATGAACTTAACCTAGCCCTCAGCCAAGAGCACCTTTATGCAATAGTAGGATGATGGGTATGGGTGACATTGCCCTCCATGACATTCAAGAGCTGATCTATTTGGAGGCTTTCCCTAAAATACCAAACTACAGAGCTCCAAAGTTAAAGCAGCACGAACACCAAAGGTTTTCCAACAATCAGAAAACACCAAAGATACATCAACACTGACAACAAACCTGAGAGTTGGATTCCAATCCCATTTCCATTCATGCTGCTCATCTGGGCTCTGCAAACACAGCACAAGACCAAGGATGGGTTTAACCCATCTTGCTGGTGTGGAGAAGACCAAATGTAGCACAGCTGAGTTGCTCTTGCTCAGGTGATCTGGATCAACTAAGCCAAGGCAGGGCTTGGTACCTAACAACCCAGTGCCCAAGGGAATGTCCTGTGCTCAGCTCCTAAAACAATACTGAGACTTTATAGGGTTTGATAAATACTGGACAACAGGACAACAAACATGAGATGACAGCTTAGCTAGGCTGTAATTTTCTTTAATTTCTGGCAAGCAGTCTGTTGATTGTAGGCACAGACAGATATAAAAGTTCACGGAATGACCTTACCGAACCCCTGTCAATATAAATATGACAGCCTTATGGAAAAGCATAGATCCATCCTCCGTGAAAAGTGGGGACTGATCAACAATTTTTGCAGTTACTGAAGGTTTTGGGCTTACATTTACATTTTTTATGCAATTGACAGCTGACAAAGAAGCAAAGGTTTTTACCAAATAATAAAAATCCAAATAAGGGGGTATCTGGGGTTTGAAAAGAAAGAAGGGAGGAAGCATCCAAAAGAGCCAATTTTGTGGGGAAATAGTTGTGACAAAAAGTTATTCGACACTTAAAGATATTTCCAATCAAATGTACAAAATGCAGGCTAGAAAGGAGATAATACCTGACATCCTTCTATTGGATTGAACTGGACCCTCTTGCACAGGTGTGGTTCAGGGATGATGTTACAGGTGTCAACGCAGCTGGTGAGTGCTGAGGTCCCTGTGCTTCTCTTGCCTGCACTTTGGAGGAATAGTCCAGTTTATCTTGTCTTTTGCACCTGCTTCATCAGTAGCTCATGCGACAGCTCGAGGAAGGGTTTCTTGCACTGGCAAACAGACGAAAAGCTACTCTTGTCACCAAACATTATGCCTCTCTAGAGGAGCAGCACATACTGGTTGAAAAATACTGCATTTGGAGGTCAAGTTTGGCTTAACTTCAGTGGAAATATCACAGAAACACAACAAAAAAGTGAAAGTTATTAAACTGCCTGTCCAAACAATCTTGCTCCCACTGAACCAAATGCTGGCTTGGAGATGCCCCAAAAAAGGTCTCCTAGGACATCACATCTGACACTGCCTGCAGACCAGGTACACTGTGAACCACCCCATCCCCTTTCCCGATTACTGTGGTCCTCCTCATGGATCCACATCTCACGGCAGTGGACACTGGCTTGGACCTGGGGTTGATCAGCAGGATGGCCACCAGAAATGCAGCCCAGGAGAAAGCTGGTCAGAGCCAAAGGCTTGTCATTTGTGTTGGGTCGGTGTGCTAGCCAACGGCATCTCCATCCCTGAGTTGTAAATATCATCACAATATGATTGGGAAGGCAAAATCTTCTTTTAGGATATGGTGTTCCATCCTGTATGAAGCCGTCATGTGAGTTTTAATCTGAAGCTTTGCACTTTAGTTGCCATGAATTTAATTTCCAGTAATACTTACTTAGCGCAGGAAAGCATAGGTGTTATCAATATGATCTCTTTTTTGGGTGATCCACAGGGGAATATTTGACCTTTGCCTCTTTTAAATACCCAATGGAAAGAGGCTGCCTTTCTTCCAGCGAGCTGAGCTGTTCATTTGTTATCTCAATCTGGGGTTTAGCAGGATTCAAAGCTGATTAGGTTAGAAAGCATATGGGGGATGAAAGACATTTTATGTAATGGGTTTACATGTCCCATTTGGTAAACAAGCAACCATGCTATTCACTCTGAAGAGTTAATATTTTTCGTGCTTATTATTTTTAAAGATGAATTTTGCCATTGTGGAATATTTTTCCACCCCAAGGTGTGCATGCTCTGGGATTCTGGCCTATGGGTGTCTCCAGGCAAATCAATGACATTTCCCCTTCCCTGGTAGAGAGAAACAAAAGAGCTTCATAGGGAACTATGGCCAGTTGTGAACAGCTAAAGTTAAATGTTCCTTTCTTCTGCTTTTTTCAATTTATTAAGGAGTTTGGCAAAACTGATATGATTTGCTACTGCTCAGGTCTCTCCAAACCTGTATGTTCTTAGAGAAAATAAAACAATAAACAAACAAAATCTCTCTTGGTTTAGATTCTAGACTTGGTGATTACAATAGAAATAACACAGTATTGATGGCAGATTGACAAATTTAGTCCTCTAAATAATCTCCACAATGAAATCCCTTACAACCCATGAGTCTGGGGACATAATACTGAAACAATCCTCTTCCTTAGTGTCTATTCTTGTCCTTTAACAGGTGTGGGTACAATTTTTGTTCTCTGTGAAACATCAGGGTCAAGGTGACGAGCGCAGAATCACTGAGACGTGTGTGGAGCAATTGCTCTTTCAGACACATGATTTATGAAGTATCTGACTAATGTGTTTATGGGAGCCTGAGAGGAAGGTGAGGAAGCTGGTTAAGAAGCACTTAGCTGCCCTCTCCAAGCCCACATTTGCATCCCATACCCACAGTAGCATTCGTCTCGCTTGATGGTAGCTGTTCAAAATTTAGGCATTTCATTTAAGCTGATAATCAAAGTTCTTTCTCAATTCAGTGGGGAGAAAAACACATGCAGGTTATGATGCATCCCTCCTCTATCAGATATGATCTCCACCAGATACCCTATCCCTTGGTCACAGGAGATGTTTAGACACCTCATTTCTAAATAATTAGATGAGACGAATTCCCAAGCATCCAATAAACCTGTATAGATCTGTTGGCCCAAACACACTCAATTTTTTAACACATCTCCAAGACCAGTCACCATCTCATCCCACCTGTTCAGGCCTGGACAAATGACAGCCTGTCCCAGCCTTCCTACCTGTCACTGGGATGGTTCCAGAATGGAGGAACTGGCTGCTCCTGCCAGGCACCAAAATCACAAGCTAACACTCTTTACCTCTGATTTAGGGGGAAATTGCCCTTGCTACAACTCCTACAAAATAGGAATAATGGCCTTTAATTAGCAATGAGAGCTGACCTCTCTCTGCTTGGAAAATGGCCATTGGTTTTAATTAGACACCTAGGGCACTACCCTGACAACCTGGCCCCAAACCCTGCCACTGCCACCAGTACAATACAAAGCAAGATCTAAGCAGATCCCATTCTCTGCATGCAGCTCAACAGCTCTCCCTGTAATGTTCTTCATCTCCAACAAGTTCTGATTTTTTTGACATACCTAAGATGAATATTCAAGGTTTTAGCCCAATTTACATATCTGTAATCCGGCAGTGAGAATAAAAGGTTGTCAGGCAAAATAAATGTGTGTCTCAAGGTCAGACCTGGTTGAAACCGATAATGGTGCTTAACAGCCTATGCTCTGCCTCCGCAATGATCAGCATTGCTCTAATTGACAAATTAGCTGTCCATATGGGCTCAGAGGCAATCATACATCCATAAATCCCAATAAATACAAACATAATCTGATCTAAGTTGGATCAGCCAAATAAGTTAAAGCTAGATTTAACACCTTAAAGGATTGCATTTAAGGAAAGTCACTGTTAGGCAAGTGTCAGGAGCACTGGAACCATATGGTCAGAATGGAGGACACCAGGGCTCATCCCTACCCTGGTTCTCCTTGTCTCCTGGACGAGCCCATGGCACCGCAGCCCTGGGCCAAGCTGTGCATGCCATGGGGCGGATGTGGTGTGGGTCCCACCCCCAGAGGTTAGCATGGGAGGTCGCTACTGGGCAGGAGAAGAGCTGGGTCTGGATTGGCTGCTGCTCCACAAGTAGGCAGGTGGTGGGCAGGAGTGGATGGGACCTCTTCTTCCTGTGGGCAGCACTGTCGGTACGGTACTAACCAAGGAAAGAGGCAAAGCTAAAGGAACCTGAAGATTATCCACCTTCGTGTCATGAAAAATGAGCCATCGTTCCCTCCTGCGTTCAAATGAGTGAGTCTGTGCAGCCCACTGCAACAGGCTTTGAGGAATGCCCATGAAAACCCTTGTGTTGCTGTAATCATGCCTTCCCATGATTTCCTGAAAAAGAGATCAATGCAATCAGACAGTGTCTCTGTGTGTGCTCATCTGTCTTCACCTCAGCTCCTTTCCCCCTTTCCCTCCCCAAAATGTCTTCTGAATCCATTGGCAATGTCAACCACATTGAACAGAAGTCTCCAGGAGATGCTTTTCCCAGACAGCTTGGAAGTTTCTTGAAAACAAGTAGCCCAGTAGAACAGAAAGACCTTGGCAGTTCTTGCAGGGGAGAGAGTTTGGGACCTGATTGTCTTACCAGACCCCTGCACAGGTGAGTGGCACTGCAGTAATCTCACCTTCACCTGTTGTAACAGGGCTCCCCAGGACTATTAGGTCCAGGAAGATTCCTAAATCCCCATCCAGGTCTCTACCCTGGAAGACGCAAGGCTGCTGGTTACCCTTCGGTAGGACTCAAATGTGTGGTCCCCCATAAAGATAAAGATCTTGCTGAAGGCATTCAAAAGAACAGCAGACCCTTCATGGTAATGACACCTCTCTGCCTACTTACCCTGGCTGTTCCTTGACAACCCGTTTTGCTTTACCCAAAGATGTCACTAAAGGCCCCCAGGTCTTTGTCCCTATGGCTCTCCCATCCAGAATGGCTTCCTAGTGCTGTCTAAGACCTTGAAGTGCTGAGGTCTAGTTCATAGCCGAGAAGCCTGGAGGGTCTGGTCTCAGGGACAAGATGGAAGAATGGACCTTGAATTATCCCAGCAACTGGGAAGGAGGCAGTAGGCTGAGACTGGGTGGGCTTTATCTTAGGCACTTCTAAGTGACCAGAAGGATGGATATTGAAGACAACAGTTAAAATGAGTTCCTCCACTTGGGTAGGAAATGTAGAAGTCCATGGTACAATATACAGGTTGAAATATTGAATTTTCTCCAGGTCAGAATCAGCTGAAGTCAGCTTCAGCAAAGGAGAACAGCCCCTACTGTCTGTTCCACCTGTTCCTGTGGGCATTTTCTGCCAGTCTGTCCCCTCTACTATGGGGCAAGATAAACTTTGACATTGGTTGTTTTGGAGTCTTTGGAGCCGTGGTAGAAATCAGAACTCCAGGAAGTGGATGGGAGGTGGGAACATGGAAACATGTTCCAAATAAAACATAGTGAACAGCAGGAGACAGAAGGTTCATGTCTGTAAGTCCCTCCTTCAATAAGTCCTGCTTAAACGGCCCTTGGGGCTGAACTTCTTGGTGTCAACCTCCTGACTTCAATTGACTTTGGACTGAGTTCTGAATTAAGTAGTATATCACAATGCTCATCCTAGACACTGGATGGGAGATACAAGAGTTAGACAGTGATTTATGAGAGGTTTGACCCAAAACCAGTATGCTCACCTTGAAATATAACCTTCATCCTTCCGGATTGTCAGCATGTGAAAAGAAACTGAAGTTTCCAGCTTTGCTGCTAGAGCTTTTCTTCAGAGGACTTTCGCAGCAAAAAGGGGTTATCAGAAACATTTGTAGGTGGGTGCAGCAAGTGTTGGTTCTTTTTGGTTCTGATGCGGCTGCTCTACAAAGACTGCCAACTGCT
The DNA here is from genome assembly GCF_036013475.1 of Columba livia. Lineage (NCBI taxonomy): Eukaryota > Metazoa > Chordata > Aves > Columbiformes > Columbidae > Columba > Columba livia. The sequence continues at coordinate 2,932,543 of NC_088609.1, forward strand.
CAATGGATTGAGTGGCAATTTACTCCTGCAGTCTGTTACCCCATCTTTCACATGCACACCACTTCATGTTACCCACACACCAAATGCATCAAGGCTTACATTATTTCAGATGTGAATCCAAGCGATTGCACCATTTTTTACATAATTTCTTATTTAGATGTCTGGATTGCAAGCTCACTATTTAAGCATTTCAAAGAGATGGAAGGAAGACCATGTAAAATTCAGGGGGATTCTTGGTATACCTTGTGCTCATACACTTCTGGGAAGGCATCTGAAATTACATTTGTATCTCTATAAAGTGGCAAGAAGCTCAGACACAGCAAATAAGGAATGTTTGTTCACTGTGTCTTCCAGTACAAGAAGCAGACATAACCTAATGACACTAACAAATGGTGATCCAAAACAAACACAAACAGAGCTTGTAAATACATTATGAAATTATTTGATAAGTGATACTTTGGATGTTAAGAGTTTATGTTACTTCAGAAGAAAACTGAACAAAATAATGGAAGAAAAACCACCAACCACCATGTTCTGTTCCAAGATACCACCACTGGCTCTCTAGGACTGAAGAGCAAAGTGCCAGAGGCTGGAGAGTATTCTGGGAAAGTGCCCCCTATTCTTCCCTACACCCTCCCTTTTGGGCACTTTCAGAAATAGGAGCTATATGGTTTCCAGCAGACATTTGTCTGTCCCTGTATGGCCATTTTTGTGGGTTTAAGTCCTTCTGTTCCCAGGGAAATACTGCAATGTGGTTGTTTGGTTGAGGTCCACTTGGTCCATTGGTTGACAAAAAGCCTCCCCATACTCTTCCAAGGTGTCTGTGCATGTGGTCTACTCCTGGATACAGCTGTAACTCAAGAGCTGCTATTGGGTAACCCCATCGGTCTCTTCTGTTGCTTACTGGTTGCATCCAATAGGGCCAGTCTGGTGCAGCAGCTTTCTACATTTTGCGATTAGATTAAGGGATTATTGATGATGATTCCCTAAGCAAACACAGAACACAGCTCTCTTAGCAACAGGCTGTTAAACCTCGGTTCCATGTTTTAATTCCTCAAATTCCATTAAAAGAGATTCTTACAGTTTAAGGCATAATATGTTTGTTTTTTCCAGCCCTGATGTGGATTATTAAACCATGGGCATGCAATAACTATGCTTGGCATTAGCATCCTTTATAATATACTTTTCTGAGCTCACTATCACAAATTTCCTACCCTTTAGATCTTTCAGGCTAAAAGAGAAACGCAAAGATAAGGAAAGAAAGAATAAATCTGTGTATGTATGTGCAGGCACATATAAAGCTCTTTTCCCCAACCTAATCTTTTTTTTTTTCTGTTTCCATGTGTGGAAGATTCATTGTCAGATGGGGTTCGAAGGCCTAATCTATGATTCCCATTGACAAAAATGGGCTTTAGCTAAGACAAGAATACAAAGAAAGGGAGCTCTGCAATTGATGGGGTGGAAGATGAGAACAGAAAAAAGTAGCCAAGAGACATATGGCAAGAGCACAAAGAGACACACAGAGACAAGACAAAGCTACAGGGTTTAAGCAAGTCTTCAAGCTTGCCTATCATACACATCTCTCATGAAATGACCCATTTAAATTACCCATTAGCTAATCCTCCCAGCCACTTTCAGGCTTTCAGTGAGCATTAGGGCAGAAGCATTGTATGGAAAGATGTGAAGTCTGGGCCTCAGCCCAGGTACAAATCTCCCTAAAGTCGGATCAGTCTCAGGTTTAACTGAGAGCCTTTGGAGCACTGTGGCTATTTTTTGCTGTTGCAAGAAGACCTTAGCAAACAACACTGGGAATATCCTCATAGCAGAAGGGATCCAAGTCCTTCAATACCATGAGGAAACCCACTATGTTCAGTGGGAAAACACAAGTTAAAAAGCAGAGACAGGAATACCAGCTCCCCATTGGTCTTGTTGCTTTGAAGACCTGCCAACTACAGCAACAGAAGGTGGAAGGTACCATGGTGGCAGAGCTATGGATGGAAAATTGTCCTCCCACGACAACTGCAGGCACTTCTCCACAAAGGATGGGTTTGCTGTGAGAGCAGATTTCATTTGGTAGCCATCAAACTCATTTGTACAGTGTTTCAGTTCAGCCAGTCCCATCCCTGGCTCACATGAGCTACAAATCCAGGTCCCTGTGTGCAGCCAAAAATGGACAAAAGCCAGGTCTACATTTGTGGGTGCAGCAAATACTGAAGGATCTCCTGGCACAAGGCAGGAGAATGGAACTCTTCCACACCTTCTGTAGGAGGACCTTTGTCAGGGTCAGTCCTCAGCACACCTGCAGGAGCATGGAAACCAGCCTGGGGGTTCTCACTGCAAACGTGTCCAGTGGGACAAAGATTTAGTTGTAGGACATCTATATTTCCATGTTATGGCTTCTGTATTTCTATTCTGACCACTGAGTGCATAGGGAGGGGGCAAGGGAGGAGGACTAGGAGAGGAAAAAATAAAGCCCATAAGGACTGTAAGTAATAAAAGACCGTAGCAGATTTGTCACACTATTTCATTTCTTATTAAATGGAATGGTCTCAGTAGAGAGGGACATAAAAGAAACCACAGATTCAAATACCTGTGAACTCTGGGAATACTTGAATATAACTCTAATTCTTCATTTATCATTATTATATCTACTAAGGGAAGAGACATATTTTAATTCTCATTCCAAATTTTTTAAAAAATACTTTTTGTTAGACAAACAGAACTGCTCCAAAACAGTTTTGATTTTCTACAGCTATAATTCATATTGTCCCTATTAATGCTATTTGAAAAATAAGCCCCACTGTAATACCTAATTGCAACTTTTTTGTCCCATGAACATTACAGCTCATTGGTGCTGGATGTCCCCATGCAGGACAGCTGTACTGATTCCCAAGGTTATGTGCATTTTTTTAATAGATGGCAAGAATTTAACAAAAATGAGTAAGAATTAGAACTAGAGGAAATTCAGAAGCTTTTTCATATTAAACTCAAAGCCTTTTCCAGAGCTGAGTGTTTCAGGTCAGCTGGAATTTGCTTGAACTCATTTCTGGATTTGAAAGTCGTCTTAGAAACCAAAGCCTAAGTTGGGAATGATTTACCAAAGAAATACTCACTTGTGTGCAGTATTCTTAGTAATAAAAGAACTATTTTCTTTTATTTTAAAGAAGCCATTAGAAGACAGATTTCTGATTACCTGTAGCCGTCCCTGCCCCAAGATCAACCGCATAAACCCAGCTGTGTTTGCAGCCCACATGATGTTGCTGTGTGAGAACTCAGAGTGCAGCCTATTGCAAAATAAGGGTGACATTACCTAAAACCAAGACTGATAGTCCTGTGCAAGACAGCTGAGCTTGGACGAGTGAATTGCAAAAAAATGAAGCCATATAAAACCCCCACAAAACCTGAAAAGCAAGAGAGGTAAAGCAAGCCCTCAAAGAAATGATGAAAGACTCTTTGGAATTCTCAAAACCACTGTCTTTTAATGATCATCACATTGGTATTAGCAGTTAGTTGCAAAAACCTTTTACACTGGACTCTTGTGCATTCAGAGAGAAGTTGTAACTTCACAAGGTGTTGGGCGAATAAATAGGCCTGATCCTGAGTCCAGGTGAGTCTTTCAGACCAGGAGCGTGTGAAACTGCAGGCAGATGCTTGGTGGATGTGACCCATCGTCCTTCTCTTACGAAGCAAATAAACAAAGTTTCCTTTATTTGCTCAAGGTTTTTAAAGAAAAGCTTGATTTTCATGGCACCCCTTTTGAAAAGAAAAGCCTCTGAAATATTTTCTTTTTCTACAGGAAAGCACAAGGAATGTGCTTATTTAGCTGAGATAAAATGATAATTCCTAAGAAATCATTGTGGATTAGGGAGTGAAGCGATTAGAGGGAGATGGTATATTTATGAATGTGTGCATAGCCCTGCTGGTTAAAGGGGTATTAATCCCTCTTAGTCTGCAAAAGGACCTTCAGACTGCTCAAGCAAGCAGGGCTTAGGCACTGCAAGCTTCCTAGAAAGTCCTAAATCTTCACATTAGCTCCCTGCGTTTCCTCATCTTAAAGTCTAAGCCGTTTTCTAAAGGATACTTCCATAAACAAGCCCCCTCAGAATCTGCGAGGATTTGGAAATCCGGATTGGTGAAATTTTTTAAATCCAAGGTCCAAGTAGATAGAAGAAGATTAGGTTGCACTTTAAAAGGACACCTTTAAAGAGACAGTGTTGTCCTAGATCATTATTTAGGCTGAACTGAAAAAGAAAGAGAGGGGAAAGAAAAGAAGACAAAAGACGAGAGAAAACAAAAAAGGGTTGAATCTCACATCCAGATGACTCAGTGTCCTACATGGTCCCAGAGCCTTTCAGGGGGAGAAAACGTGTGTGTGTCGGCCAAAACCAACACCGTGTTTCTCACACAATATTTAGGTTACCCGTGCGTGCTCCAGAAGCCCTTTCCCATGGGGTTCAGCAGGATGTCCTGTCCTCATTCTGGTGTGGTGTTTCTGGTTGCTACCAAATCTCATCTGGGTTTCTCTGCTGGTGGTGTACAGCGTGCATGGCAGGAATAGCAGTTCACATTTGCAAATTGTAAGATTCCTTAATGAAATTTGGGGCATTTTAAAGGAAAATCTTGGATAATTTTCACAAGGCTTCACCTCGCCCATGAGAGGCTCATGAGGTCCCCCCTCCTCTCCCTCTTATCACTGTAGAAGTGTCTGCAGCCACAGGCTCTGCTGCAAAGGAGGGACAGTGAATTTATATGGGAGTCAAATTCAGCAGAAGACAATGGACCCTGCCTCACTCTTCTCACTTTCCAGGACAGATTTCCACCAGATCTCCACCAGATTCAACTTGTAGTCCTGGTTATTCCACCAGAACATCCAAAGATGAAATAGTCTCCTTCTTCCACAGCCTTCCTAAAGTGCCATTTCCACTATCTCTTCCTATAGGTTTCTATCCTGGCTTTACATTCAATCTGCTCCCCTCATCTTAAAGTACATTGATAACACTAATAAATTATATCCCTCCAATGCTCCTAAGGCACACCACACTTTTGAGATGTACTCAGCTTGTTGTGAGCTTTATGTGGAGTCCACATGTGACATATCAAAAGGCTAAAAGACAACTTTGAAGTCTGTCAAGACAATGCAACCATTCCTCCATCAAATCAGAGCAACAAAACATACGGAATGAGACTGTTTAGCATATTTGTGACTTTTTTTAATTAGGAAGATGAACGGATTTGTTGTAATGACTAGAGAAAGGGTCTCAAAAGGCTTCAGTTCATTTCCTAGCTCTGCTATAGGGTCTCTGTATGATCCTAGATTTATCTGTGCCCTGTTCGGGTATCGCAGATTCAGAATGAGGATGGCAGGTTTTTTTCCTCACATTTTCAGGAATCACTGTAAAGTCGGAACTTTCTGGGGCAACAGTTTCCCTCTGTGTGCAGTACCAAGCACAGACAAACAATAATCACCAACCAGCCTTCTTGATCTCCAAGTATGATTTATAATCCTGTCTCTCCCTTTTCCCCAATGAGCAGATCCAGAGATGTCCCCTCCTGCTCGCAGATCCCTGGCCTTAAAAGGGTTCTTTGTAGGGCTTGGACTTTGTGAGTTGAAGCCCTAACACCTCCCTCCACCAGAAAAATCTGCAGAACCATGAAATCTTTAAAGTATTCCAACAAGTCTAGTATCACTTTACAGACTAATGTTAATGAGATCATAAGCAATTGACCAGAAACAAATAAATAATTCAAAATCTACTGCAAGTGTGAAAAGTATTTAAATGCTATTGATAAACTAATCTACAGGCTCCATTAGCAATTCAGTCACACAGCACCTGTATTGATCAGCACATTTAAGCACACGCACAAAAACAAAACCCCAAAATACAGCAAGCAACAGCCAGCTTGTCTAGCAGTGCTTTAGCAAGCAAATTCATTAACATTTGGGAGTTTACTGTGTCATTTGCTCTGGGAGTTTTCTTGCCTTGCTGTTTTATAGGCTAGCAATAGCCTGAATGCTGTATCTATAGAGTAGTTTTAACAAAGCTTATATATTTATCTGTAATATGGAGTTTTCTTGCCTTGCTGTTTTATAGGCTAGCAATAGCCTGAATGCTGTATCTATAGAGTAGTTTTAACAAAGCTTATATATTTATCTGTGATATGGATTAAAAATCATTTGGTCATTTCTCCTTTTAAAGCACCTACGCATTGCTGAATTAGCTAATGCCACATATCTACCCTCCAAAGTCTGCTTTTTGGCTACAGATGACATTGCTTCCTGAGATCCTGGTTTGTCCATCCTTTCCCCTCACTGCTGCAAGTGTAACACATTAAATTTCCTGCTAAAATACCTTTTTTTTGGGTTAAATATATAGCCGATATACAGCTGATGCTCATTCTGTGAACCCTACAGCAGATTGGGCACATCCACAAGGAGCTACTCAAGGAACCAAACTTCTTCCACCTGCCCCAGACAGTATGAGATGTCCTGCTTGGCGCTTCATGCTCACACGTCCCTCCGCACCATAGCAGGCAGCCCTGCTCCTCCAGCACCCAGTCCTGCCTGGCCCCAGGTCCCTCATTTTCAGTCCTTCCCAGCCATGAGACAGGGTGACACTGTCACTTTGCCACCCCAGAGGAGGTGAGGGCTGGTGGCCCATCAGTACAGCAGCAGAGCAAGGTGGAGGCTGAACAAAGAGAAACCCTTTCCATTGAGGGTGTCTGTTTTCTTTTTCCCTCCCCTGCTAATTGCTTAACACACCAGTCTTTAACCCAAGGAGCGTTTTGCAGCCTCAGCTTCATTCCTGAAGACATTGTTGAAGGCTGGAAAAAAGCATGGGGCTCAGCAGTGGTTCTGACAGATGATATTTGCAGCTTGGCCTCCGTCTCCTCAATCCACCCTTAGGCTCAGCCAGACCTGCCAGAGCTCCCTTCTTTGCTCTTTCCCGCTGTCACCCAGCAGCCTGCATCAGGGCAATTACCAAAACAAATCAATCTTCTCTTGACAGTTCATTTACACTGAATTAATTTGGAATTAGAAACCATTATTGCAATTGGCAGCTCCTGATATTCCCAATATAACGCGGCATCTGCAGGGAAAACAACTCTAGACCCCAGCGTTTGAATTAAAAAGGACAGTTCTTCTTGATTGAGATATAAAACCAGAAAGGATTTTTTTTTTTCTCCAAGTTCTTGCTGGTTTTAGGCTGGCAGCAAATCCAGATGTGCAGTATAACTTTCCGTATGGTGATACAATGCTTTCTCACTCAGAGCACTATTTCTAATCCTGCTGCATAGGGATAAGACACATGAGCCTTAATTTGCACCTTTTATATCATTGTGGAGCCCACAGCGCAGAGGCACTTTAGATGAAGCAGTCTAAGCAACCTTGTGCCCATTTCACAGATACGGAAATAGAGACATAGAGTAGCTGAGAAGTGAATTTGCATGATATTGTTTTCCCCTCTGAAGCCTGCAGTCCAAGCTGCCCCCATTGTCAAAATTTCATGAAAAAAATGAAGTTTCCCAGTAAACATTTCAGAATCCTAAGGTTGATCACACATCACGCGCCTTGTTATACCCCCTCAATGTGTTTATTTACACCCCTGAGTGGATTTGACCTGATATCTGCAACCTCTGAGCACCTATGTATTTAGCTCTAGGACAACTTTAACTCTAGGGTTTGCTTTAACTTTTAGTTAACCCTGAAGTGGTCGGGCAGCTGGACTACATGATTGTTGTGGGTCTCTTCCAACTGAAATTATTCTATTCTATTCTATTCTATTCTATTCTATTCTATTCTATTCTATTCTATTCCATTCCATTCCATTCCATTCCATTCCATTCCATTCCATTCCATATAAGACTTCGTAAAATTTTTTACTAATTCACTGGACCAAAGGAAGGACATATACACACAAAGGCAAGATGCTAGTTGTAAGGTCTTCTATCATCCTCTTTGATCCCTACCTCCACGATCACCTGTTTTGTTCAGGGTGCTGGGAACCCTTATTAGATGGACATCATGGATAAAGCAGGCAGAGAAACATCACTGGGACCTGATGAGGGGCACTGAGCTGCTCAGACAAGAGAAGCCTGGGGTGCTCCCAGGAGGTCCTGCAACATCACCTGGGAATTTTAGCATTGCAAACCAACACACCAAAAAGATTTAAGGAGCATCCAAGGTCAAGCAGGAGCTGGGTGGTGGTTCGAGGGCTTTACAGCCGGACTGAAGGGCTTAACATGGTAATTGTGAACTTATGGCCCCTCATGGTTCTAATCCCTGATATGCTTCCTGCAACACCTTTGCTAGGGCTGGGCATGCACCAGATTTCTTGGTTTCAGTGGGCTAGTCTGTAATTCCAGTATGTGCCTCTGCTCTGAAACAGGGCTGAGAAGTGTCCTCATGAAGGGAAAGCAGAAGGAAAAACAATTGTGTGGGGCTTAATATACCAGTTCCTCCTGTCTTCTGTTGCCCCATTCTGCAGCACCTGAGGTGCACGAGCTATTTCTGCACCAGATACCCAGAACCTACAGCTGGTTCTTGCACAAAAATCTGTGCTGTACCCCAATAGTTCCTTAATTCTCTAAACCATGGACTTGTAGAGCAGGCGCCATAGATAATCAGCATCCTCTCTCACTGCATATTAAACGTATCTAAGTGCGTCCCTGTTTAGTTTATGCCTGGCAGAATTTCACTTTATCCTTCTTGCTAACTGCTACATAAGTTTCCATGGTGAATTGCCTGAATTCCTTCTGATCTTTCTAGAACATAAATTTAAAATGAAATAAAATAAAATAAAATTAAATAAAATTAAATAAATAAATAAATAGAAAAGACATTTCAAATACCACTTTCTGATGCTGAGACCTACTCGTTTTTACAGCAGTGAAGTATAAGAGCAGGCAAACAGGACGTTGTTAGAAATTCAGACACCCGAATTTCTTTCCCTCTTCTCATTTCCTTGCACACCCAAAAACTGGGAAAACAAAAAACAATCCCCAAAAATAACACCAAACATAACCCCATGGATTCTTCAGTAATCCTGCCCTCGGTGGGACTTTTTCACTGAAACTCAGCTCAAGGAACCAACCTCATGTATGTTCATGTTGCTGGTATTACATTCTAAGCAGGTGCCGCTGTCGCCGCGGTCGCGCAGCCTCGGCACGCCTGGGTTCCTCTGACACGTTCAGCCCAACTCACCTTGTAAATCCACTGAGCTGGGGTGGCGCTGGGGTGAATTTCACCCCTGGAAGCAGCAGCACAACACCCCAGCCCACCCTGCACACACAGCCCTGGGCTAACAGGGTGCACCTGGTTCCCCACACACCAGAGGTCCATGCGTTTACACCAGCCTCCAAGCAGGGGAAAGGAACGCAGGATCAGGCACCAAAAGACTGCAGATACCTCTGTGCTTTGGGATCTCATGCTCAGCCTGGTCTTTGGTGCCAGCATCCAAAAGGTGAGCAAAACACGGGGTAAATTTGGATGAGGGTCTCATGTCCCAGCTCCAGGATACATTTACTTAACTCTCTCCCTGTGCCAGGGCAGCTTCCTCGCAATGCTGAACTCCTAGTGTCCCTGTTGGCATCTGAGCACACATTTACATCTCAGCAGATGCCTAAACACTGTCTTTAATAGAGATGCTTTGCTGAATAGGGCAGTTGGAAAAGCTTCTGCTTTACACCAGCAGAGGATCTGGCCCACAGGCTATCAGACATATAGCTAATCACAACAATGCCGAATTAAGCTATTTAAATTGCCTACAGAATGCCGGAGGGTCCACGTGCTTTTTTTCCCCCTTTTTTCTTGGTAAAAGTCCTCTTTGTTATTATTCTGATGACCAACTTGGGCTGCTTTGCTTTGTCATTTTTAGTCAGTCCACAAATTCCCTGAGCTATACAATTTATGGTTTTATCACCAGTTCCTAAGCTTTGCTACCCCGTCTCTCCTGCATCTCAAATACTTCTCCCCTTTAAATAAACCTGCTTCATTTTTTTTTCATAACTTTCCAAAGCAGATAAAAAATTCTTGAATTTCTGAAACATGCAAACTGATCACTGTGGCATTAAGAAATCTTAAGAAGACTTATTTTAAGGGGTTTTATTAGGGAAATTCCTGCTCTTTAAGATATCTGTACGGTTGTCAAAAGCAGTCACTTTTGCAGATGTTGGGGCTTTTCTTACACTAATCTCCGAGGAAAGCCTGAGCCTCAGAGATCACTTAGCAATTTTTAGATTTAAGGAGATGAGAAGAAAAAGGCAGGGAGCTGGTCCCTCTTAGGGTCAAGTCTTATTTGAATTCAGAGATCTCTTCGTCTAACATGCAACAGTGTCGTTAAAATGACGGCTAATTAATGCAAGATGGCTTCAAGAGATTGCATTGAAAAAGAAAAGAAGAAAAGTAACCTAAAGAAAAGTAACCTAAAGAAAATCCAGGCCTGGCCCCTCCCCTAGGAGAAGCAACACCGCAAAACTCCATTTCCACTGGGTCACCAGCAGCAAACCATCACCAGAGCGAAGGGCCCGCAAAAACTGCTCCTTAGATCAAGGGTGAATGTTTTCTGATGTGCACCAGCTCTTAGATATTTCTCACTGGCCTGGCTGCTATCTGTCCATCAATCACAGCAATGCAACCCTTCATTTTTGTCTCTAGATGTAAAGGAATTAGACAACCGTTCTTGTTTTGGGTCCCTATTTGTGCTGTATTTGTAATTTGGCAAGGCTTTAGCACCTTTTTAAGCTTGAAGAGCACTAAGCCAGATCTGTTCTTCTCTAATCACATCAGCTTATTTCTCATTTCCAGAAATTACAAGGAACACAGCCCAGGGAAAGGCCAGGGGCTGGTGGAAACACGAAACATGGGGCTGTCCCTGTGTCACCACCAAACCTTCTCTCCCTGTTCAGTGGGGACGTACCTGCTGTCCCAGGGGGCAAAGGCAGCACCTTGCCCCGCTGATCAAAAGCCATATCCAATGCACTTGATACTCAAGGCACTTGGGAATATCTGCTCCCCACCCAATCCCTGCAAACAGATGAGCTGCTCAGACTGTCAGATAGCTCACTAACCCCAGCCACCTCCTCCTCCTCCTCCTTTTTTTTCCTCTTAAAGCAACACAGATTAAAGGAAGCCTGTTTCCATTTGGTACCCATTTGCAAATTAGCCACAGTTCCCTGACATTAGTGTTATTAGGTATTTTTCTCCTGCTGCTTCCTTATTTCTTCTTAGCCTATGCAATCCAGCTGCTTAAAACAGAACAATAATATATACATATATTGTAACTATATATATGTATACGTACCATTTAAAACCAACCCCAGAGTATGCCCAGATGTATATTTCTCCCTGTCTCATAAGTCCTTTAATATCTGATTAATGTCTATTTTACTGCTTCCCCCAGAGTATTTAATGTGTGCTTCACTGTATAAATCTGCATATATTTTGCAGATCTGGTGGAAGAACTGAAAAAAGCACGATTGGTTTGACTGAGAAAAGTTGCTCAGCAGAGTCAGTTCAGATGATGGGAGGAGTTTTGCAGCAGAAAGCAGCAATGTGCCCATGGCTGGCGTGTGATGTAAGAATTAATTAATTATAATTAATGAGCATATTAGTTTTCTGGAGTAACATTGACATCTGTATTTTTCTGGTTTTGGAGCAGGGTGGGATTAGTACTTGCCGGTGTGGATGTAGCTTTGGCATGATTTGGTGGCAGTGATTTCTGAGGTAAATCCTGATACGGCATGATGGAATTTGTGTGGACAGTGATACCCTTCTACATGATCCAGTGATCTCATGGGGAGGGAAAAGACACTCAGATGGGTGTGCTGATATGTGAAGTAGCACACACTTGTGTGTCTATAGTGCACTATGGACTGCAGGGAATTAGGTTTTCTCTGGAGGTTGCTGCTTGCAGCATAGATCTCAAAAAAGAAGCTTTGATTTTTGTGCTATTGATTTTCTCAGTGGCAGCCTTTCATTAAATGGTTTGTTCCCTTCAGTATTCTTGGCCTGTTTCCCTTCTGTCTCAGTTTGAAAGGGCCTAATCCAGTGCTCCTGGATCAGAAGACAGAGAACGACTGTTCCCAGCCACCCTGGAGATTTGCGTCTCCAGATGTTTTGCTCAGCCACTTAGCCAGTCTGTGCTACAGAGAAATGAATGGCCACGTTGAAATTTCTATATCAATTTGGCCATCACCTGTCTTGTGAGATAACTCTATATGGCCCATGGGTTGCTTATGGCCAGGAATGTACACGACATGAAAAAGCAGACCAGGTATGAAATAATATCCACACTTGTGACAGGAGTATAACAACAAGTTGAGTTACTGTTAACATGACTGATAACAAGTCAGTATTTAGTGATGAACAATAACTCCTTCTTACACTGCAAAAATTCTTGGTTCATTTGAGTTTTTTACTCTTATATCATTGTGATAAGTACAGATTGAAAAGCTTGCCATACAGCAGCTTCTTCAAAATGGGGGATTTTGGAATTAACAGCTCTGGGAATGTGGGTGCTCCCATTGACAAACAGGTGTCATACCATAACGTCTTTATTGTTGCTGCTGGACCATTGAAACTATGAAGTAGCTTTGCATTTCCTTCGGTTTATAACTGCAGACATTGTTGAACATCCTGCCTTTCCTGTAGGCTTAGAAGATGAAAATGAGCTCAGCTCTGGATGGAGTAGAAGTGATGAAGAAAAAGCTTCAATCACAGAAATATGGTGTGTTTGCATGGAAAACCATGGTCTACATAAACTGGTGCTCCCTCTGTTCAAAGCAATTTCACACATTGCTAAATCTAACCCTATAATAATAAAATCAGAGACAATATCTCCAAAATCTTATTCACCAGCAAACTCCTGTCTGTGTTCTCAACTGAGGGTACTCCACTGCATCAGTAAAAGTCTGAGGTGAAACCAGTTACTTTGGGTGTTATCCTCTCGTGGGACATTCCCCACTCCCTTGTCATCCTCATGCTTGTATGAGGGTGGATTGCAGATACTGCAGAGGTCACTGGGGAAACGAAGCCAGCTGCAAATGTTCCTATTTTCTAAGTGAATTGCAATATTTCTTTCAATTGCAAGATTACTTTAGCCATTACACATTTTTTAAGCTGGTTTAGATACCTTCTTACTTGTTTCTTGGCTGTACTTGGCACACAAGACCTATAAACTCATTTTTATATGAATGTGAACCAAGATTTCCCTGTATTCATCTGACTCCTGGGCAGGAGGTTTTAAGATCGATACAGATGTTCACAAAATTTGCAACAAAATCAGAAGTCTTGGCAGGAATTAATTCCATACAAAGAAAATCCACTGTTGCTCTTTTCCACTTGCTTGTGCTACACCCCAGAGTGGGAAACTCTGATTGTCTCCATGACAAATTATGTTTGGCTGTTGTTATTCTGTAGGCATTTCTTCCAAGGGTAACAAAAACCTCAACTGTCTCTTCAATGGTCTTTATAGTCAGATTCCAGAACAATCTGACCATCAGTAGAAGAAAACGCCACCAGTTCATGGGTTTTCTTCAAAGACTGAACTCTGGGCAAACATCTGTCCCCACAATCCTCCTGCCAAAAGTCTGCAAATAACTTTTTAATACAGGGCAATGAATGGTCTAGGAATTATCCTCAAACACCCAAAGCCCTTGACTAATTAACTGCTTCTAGCATTACTTAAAATCTTTAGCCTTTTAATGAATAAGTTAATAAAAACAAAGAAAATAAGCCACCAGAGGTGAAAAGATGTGATGGACACTGGTTTTACCTGTCACTGCACCAAGCTGGATGTTGTTGAAGTTAAAGCTGTACAGAACACCTAATAGATGTACAGAGATAAAATGGGAGAGAACACAGTACTGTCAGTTCATCTCTGAGCCAGGATAAATATTAACATTATCAGACTACTGTGAAAAATCCCAGAGAGGGATTACAGTGAGAGATTCCTTAGAAGAAGCAGAAAGAAAAGAGAAAGGAGAGAGATAAATGGATGCCTTTCTGAATGCTCGGAAGGCAGTGAGTAACACTTTCTCTCAACACATTGTCAAGCTCGATCACAGTGCAAATATTGCTTTCATTTCACAGCCTCTTCTCCCTACTCAAGGGCCATGGGTAGATCCTGGAAAGAAAGAGGATTTGGGAAAGTTCTCAAGTGTCAGGAGGGGTTTTCAATTGGTGTTTGAAAAAGGACTCAGTGAAACCTGATCTTGTGTTATCACAAGCACCACTTTCCTTTCCAGCCCCTGCAATCCCACACTCTCTCATTCACCTTCGCCAGAGATCTCCAGTCAAAGGGAAGTGCAGGAGAAGTATGTAGGGTGACAGGCTCAGGATTTGGCACGGCCTTCATAATGGAGTGAACAAGATGCCCACAGGCTGAGGACCGCAGGTGATGCACACCAGCAGCTCTCCAGAGCTTTAGCAGCTATATGGGCAGGTCTTTGCCCTGCGTGCCCAAGGACACACTCCAGACAGGAGCATCTCAGCTGGAGACCCACACTCCAGCCTAACCAGATCCTGAGCTCCAGCCTAACCAGCTCCTGAGCTCCAGCCTAACCAGCTCCCGAGCTCCAGCCCTGACTCCAGAGATATGTTTTCATCATTTCTGCAATGAAAGTGGCTTCCACACTCCTCCCTTGCTACAGTTCACCTTCAGCTCAGCTATTGCAATGATTCCTGAGTCTGGGCTGGGAATCAGGTAATCAGATGGGTCCAAGTTAAAAATTAACCCTTCCCCATAACTGGATTATTGTTAACCCGGATCATGTCAAGATGGGGATGGAAAAAATAGGTGGGGAGGACAGTTCTTATATTGCCCACACACTGCAGGATAACTCCACAGTTACACAATGACAAATCTAGAATTATTCATCAAATAATCTGAAGCCAGCTACCAACAAAGCACAGATGACATCTGTATGAGAAACAACTGCAGTGACTGTGTTTCCTCATCTCTGGAAAAGAAATTATTGAGGAGGGAAGTGATAAAGATAAAATGGGCTGAGGAAGGTAAACAGAGAATAGTTGTTCATCTTTTTTCCCAGTACGAGAACTGGGAAGCAGCTGCTACAACTTGCAGGTGGCAACACAGACCAGCTGGAAAAGGAGAGATAATTTTTCACCCAAAGGCTGTTTAGTCTGCAGAGCTCCTTGCCACTGGACATTGTGAGTCATCAAAGGCAACTGGAGAAATTCATGGAGAGAATAAATTAATTTTGGTTACATTGGGAAGTCCCTTGGCCACACATCTGGGGTTTGGGAGAGTCTTCTGGCGAAGGATCACTGTGAGTTTATGGTGCGACATTCCTTCATCAGCACTGACTGCTGGCCATGGCTGGAGATGGGATACTGAGATGGATCAGCCTTTGGGTACATATTGGCTACATTTATTGGCCTTTGAAGTGACTGGTGGAAATGGCACTGCCATTTAACACAGCACAAACAGATAACATGTTCGTGTCCACAGTCCTGCCAAAGTCCAGATTTCTTAGCAGTCATTCAGACTGGTACTGAAACTGCCAGGTCCAAATTTTCAGCTCAGTATTGAAGCTGGGGACTGATGGCCAGAGCCCGACTCCCACGTCCTCCAAATCCACGGCCAGCAATGCGCTCCCAACTGATAAAGCAAGATCTGAGTTTCCAACAGCCACTGTTCTCATACTGATTGTTAATCTGAGCAAAGACCCAGGGCTGATTTTTGTAACTGCTGAGTACAGACAGTTCCTACTTAAGCCAAAAGTAGCTGTGAGCCTTTGGCATCCAAGAGAATGAGGCTGAAGCATCAAAATCCCCTCTGCTCAGAAACTCAGTGGTGCTACAGAGTCAGCTACCACTGATTCACGGTCTGGTCCCTGCTGGGGAGCTGGGCTGTGCACAGAGCTCAGGGGATGCTCTGGGGGCTGTCAGGACCATGCCATGGACTTCCAAGAGCAGTGGCAACGCAAAGCTGGTTAATTCTGTTCCTGCGAGCATCTTGGGGAAAAGGGGACTAAGGCTCGGTGGATGTGGGGACCTTCTTTGAGACCTGCAGCCTCACATCTGGGGAGGGTTGTTGTCAGGGTGTAGCATGACAAAAGCCTGTTCCTCATCAGGAAGGAGAATATTCCCCCTTTGATTTGTTTAGCGCTGGATTGGGCAAAGCATTAAACCTGCAACGCAGAATTACCTCCAACCTCCCTCACACTCCTCCCAGAGAGGAGGGCTGATGGATGCTTTATAAAAATCCCCTCCTTCTGTATTTACTTCCTAACCCAAATGCCAGGAGACAGTCGACAGCTGGCTTAAATCTCTGCAGCTCAGGAGATCAGCCCTCTCGCCCCCCGCCTTTTCTAATAAAAATTAATTTATTATGATCCAGAGAGTTGAAATTAATCTGCCTCCGGAGAGGCTGTGTCTGGCAAGGCCTGGTGAGGAGGGAGGCAGAGGGCTCCGGAGGGCACATTAACAGTATTGTTGTGCTTAATGTTGTGTAGCCGCAACATCTGCTAATTTAATGCACGAGCAACCAGCTGCCTCCGACAGCTCCTAACAAGAAGTGGGCAGTGGCGAGAGGGGGAGCAAGGGGAGGTTTGCAAGAGGGTGAAGCTGCGAGGGGCTGGGGCTGCTCTCCAAGCCTCCCTTTCCAGATTCCATATATTGGCAGCATTTGCTGATGTGCTCATGATTAAACCCTTGGGTGACAGCCCCAGCATGCGCCTACTTGTTGCTCCCATGGCTGGGATCTGGGTGACATCCAGGCTCTGTGGGGGTGATGGTGAAGGGTGCACTGATGGGCTGAAATCCCCATTTCACCCCCAATCTGATGGGACAATGCAGCAAGGCACAAAGCTCAGTCCAGCTTATTCCAACTTCACCCAGAGCAAGTGGAGCCAGAGATGGCCATCAAGCCAAAACCACATGGAGATGGTGTGAGGAAAATCACACCCGCACGGAGTCAAGTTTGGTGTTATTGTCAAATGGTTCACCTGAGCTGTGGGTTCTTGTAAGATATTTTAGCAAAAATTATTCTCCTTCTGCCAAATGAAATAAAGAAGTTTAAAGAGGGAAAAAACAACCAACCAACCCTCAGTCAACAAGGAAGGTTGCCCATGTATGGCATCATAATTAATACGAAGTTGTTCACTAGCATCATGAAAGCAATGTCATTTGGAACTCGTGTGGTGAGCAGGTCTCTGAGCTGGGTAGAGTGAACCTGCATCAATAAATATGGAAATTCACTTGCTGCTCCAGGCTTTTGTCCCTGGACCCCTGGGTGCACTTGAACCCTCACTCAGCACAGGCACCTGCAGGGACCTTAGATGCTGCCCTGCACAGGGCTCAGACCGATGTAGGCTGGGGGGGCTTGGGGGTTTGCATGGGACGTCCTAACGAAGCAAGTGAGCCTCCAGCTGCAAGCTTTGACATGTTGGCACTGCAGTGATCAGGGAGGAGATTTTCACCCATTATAGCAGTGGGAGAAGGCTGCAAAATTCAGTTGCAGATCTTGCTGTGGGTGGAAGGAAAGGCAGGGGAAGGTTTTGAGATTAGTTGCTCCAAGAGTGAGTCCAACCTTCTCTCCTAATCACGTCCAGCAATGCCTGTGTCCATGCCAGGTCTCCATCACCTAGGGAGGGTCCAAGGGTTGACTCCATGCCTCCTGTTGCTGGAGGATCCAGCACACACTGGGAAATATCAGTCGTTGGAGAAGAAGCTGAGGTTGGGCAGCAATTCTGATTTCTACTGGGAAATGAAAAATACTCTAGGGTTTTGAAAACCAGGAGCAAAGAAACCATGGCGTGTTCTGTGACATACAGCGATGTCCTGCAGGAGATCAGGGACAGGTTACCATGCCTCAGCTGCTCTGCAGCAGCCACCTGTGGACAGGCTCTGACCCTCAGAAGAGAGGTGATAACCCAAAGATCTGTTCTGGAGGAGGAATCAGGATTCCTATCTAGCTCCTGCCATGGGAAACAGCCAACAGCAGCTCCACAGGGAAAGTGGGTGGGAGAAGCCAGGGCTGTGAGCCCCCAGTCAGACTGCTCATACCCATAAGGTGAACCCCTATAGGAATATCTTGGTCCTTAAAACTACTGGGACACCCCCATATCCCATGGGCAGAACAATTTCAGGGCCCCAACAGATCCAGGTGAACCAAGAGCAACACAAACAGAGTGGGAAGAGATACTGCATCAGGCTAAGAGAATATGGTAAACCTCTTAGGGAAGGGAATGAAATGATTTTTCTCAAATAACCAACATAAGGATTTTAAAATGAACATCTCTTAGTATTAATTTAATTAAAGCAGCATGCTGCCGTTACTTATAAAGCTAGAAGAATCAGTCTGTTTAATGGGTTCTCAGCTAATCAAAAATTAATTAAGCGTTTAGTGGGGATTCCAAATCCCTGAATTGGATTTAAAGAAGCCTGTTTCCACGTCTTTTTCTAGTGTTGCTTGTTTTACTATAACAGGAGACGTGTTTGATTGTGCAGACCTCCCATTATCCCTGGCTTGCAGGTGATCAGCTTTGAAATTCATTCTTGTTAGTTGATAGCTGCTCTGTTCCCCGAAATGACTGTGACAGAGCATCACTAAGTCTCTTCCAGCCCTAAAAGAGGGCTCAGGGCTTTCCTTTGAGCACTGTGCCATGCATCTCCTCACCAGTTCACAGGCGATAAAGAATGAGCAGCAGAGCAGGGCTGAGGATGGGGAAATCTCCCCCTTATTTCTGAGGCTTTTTGGTTATGCAGTGGGGAGCGGCAGTGCATTAAATGGGCTCGCTCCTTCCATGTCTCTGCTTGCAGTTGTCCTTTGCTCTAAGTATTATGTCTTGCACCCTTATTCCCTCTCTCAACCCTTCCTCACCACTCTACAAGACTGAGTGATGGATCTGCTCACTCACAGGCAGCAGCTACCATAGCTTGGTCCTGAGCTGGATGAAGATGACTTTCAACATCACTGTGTCTCAGAAATGCCCCTTATCCAGGCCCTTCTCTCCCTGGACCTCGCTCCCACCTCTCCTCCTGCCCACCACCCATGTAATCCCATCTCACTCAATCCAGAAAACAACCCCAGGGAGCAGATCTGGCTGAAAAGCAGCCCATCCATCGAAAGTCAATAAAAAATTAAAATAAAATAAAATATAAAATAAAATATAAAATAAAATATAAAATAAAATATAAAATAAAATATAAAATAAAATATAAAATAAAATATAAAAAATAAAATAAAATAAAATAAAATATTTAACTCTTATTTGTTCTCGAGCCAATTTTAACTATGAAAACAGCAGACGGCACCCAGGAGGGAAGGCTGGTGCCCAGGGAGATGTGGCACTGCCTGCAATCACTGCTCGTCACACCGCACCCTGTGATGGAAACCACGGCCCTGAGTCTGCCACTGGAGACAGCTCGATTTGCCTTTCATCTCTACAGGTCTCTTTTTTCAGCTATTCAGCGTGCTTACAATGTAAATAATACAAATAATTAAAAAAAATAAATAATGCATCAAGTGTCAGGCAGGATGCAAAATTTTCCTGCCTCTTTTTTTTGGATGGGGGGTTAAGAAGTGGGAACTTAATAATGCTCTACCTGAACCCCTTAAACCACAACATCTTTGAAGTAGCAAACTGGCAAATACACTCAATCAATTATAAATGAAATAATCTTCTTAAAATATTAGAGATTTGGGTGCTAAGCAATACTGGAAGATTACGGAGAGAAAATCAGTTTTAGAGCTTCCTAAAGTGACAGAAAGAGAATAATCGGAAGAAATGGTGAGAAGTTTAAAACGATTATGTAGATTTGTGTCAGTGAAAATGTCCCAGCAATCCTTAGCCGATCTCTCGTACACTGGAAATAGATTATGTTCAATCCTTTCTTAAAGGGGCAGGTTTCTTTCAAGTGTGGGGGTGGTTTAATATATATATATTTTTTTTCTAAGCACCTTTGTGTTATTTTTAACCTACAAATGAGGCCAGAGCCAAGGGCATGTCTGTGTTTGTTTGCCTTGCTGTACCAGAGCTTTACACACTGAAGCAGGGTTTGGGGTACACTGATGGGTATGGTGAGCCCCATCTCCACCTCACAGCCTGACAGAGCAGCCAACAGCTGGGCAGAGATGCCATCCAGCCTGAGATACCCCTAGATCCAGAGACACCTCAAAAAAACCCAATTGGTTTTCCCTACTGGAAAACACCTTTGAAATCAAGATTACATCCAGCCTCGCAAGGAACAAATGCTTCTTGAGTGACCCTGGAAAAACTGAGGTACCCAAGTTTGAGTGGAACCTGTTCCCTGTCTTTCTAACGCACAAGGAGTACCAAAAGGGGAGAGCAGAAGCCCAGGAAGGGAAGAGAAGGACACAAGGTGTGATTTGACTCTGGTTTCAACACAAGTAAGTTACGGAGAGTCTGCACTGTGTTTCCTCTTGTTGCTGTTGCAGTTAAGATCCCACCTGATGCTTTCCTGGCTCTGCATTTAACGTTTACAGCCTCAGTACAGATCATTGAATAATTTGGAGCTTACCCTTCCCACACACATATGCTTTTTAACACAACCTCCAAATATATCCCCAGAACAAAGGACTATATCACAGAATCCCAGAATCCCAGAATATCAGGGGTTGGAAGGGACCTGGAAAGCTCACCCAGTGCAATTCCCCCCATGGAGCAGGAACACCCAGATGAGGTTACACAGGAAGGTGTCCAGGCGGGTTGGAATGTCTGCAGAGAAGGAGACTCCACAACCCCCCTGGGCAGCCTGGGCCAGGCTCTGCCACCCTCACCATGAAGAGGTTTCTTCTCAAATTTAAGTGGAACCTCCTGTGTTCCAGTTTGAACCCATTACTCCTTGTTCTACCATTGGTTGTCACCGAGAAGAGCCTGGCTCCATACTGCTGACACTCCCCCTTTCCATATTGATCCCCATGAATGAGTCACCCCTCAGTCTCCTCTTGTCCAGCTCCAGAGCCCCAGCTCCCTCAGCCTTTCCTCACACGGGAGATGCTCCACTCCCTTCAGCATCTTGGTGGCTGCGCTGGACTCTCTCCAGCAGTTCCCTGTCCTGCTGGAACTGAGGGGCCACAACTGGACACAATATTCCAGCTGTGGTCTCCCCAGGGCAGAGCAGAGGGGAAAGGAAAAATATGACCTGGAAAACAGCTGTTCCTTCAGTCTCATGGCACCGCTTGGTTTGAGATACGAGCTCAGGAGACCTCATGCTCCCAAGGTGTGATGCTCACTTGTATGTGGGGAGAAAACTCCTGCACGAAGAGGAGAGATCAACCCCACAGGACCTCAGTGCTGGGTTTGCAATCGGAAGCAATAGAATCATTCAGAGGAAGAAATTGAAATAGGAAAAAAAACCCAAGCAATAAAATCACATCAACGTCAGGGCTGCTTTTAAAGACGGTGCAATTAAAGCAAGGGGTCGGCGAGAGCTGTTGTTAATTGATAGCAGAGGAGAGGAGGCTGTCTCCAGGGAGAAGTAGGTAATGCAGGTAATCTTCAGAGAGGATTTGCCTAAAGAGATGGAGGTTTCTGAGCAGAAATTCTTGGAGTCAAGCAGGGGTGGAAGAGGAAGATGAAATCTGGTTTGTCAACAGCCTTCAAGGAGCTGTGGAGCCACCAAAAATCAGCCAGGTGCTCTGAGAAGACATTGCTGCCTTCACTTAGGACCCACTCATCAGTTCATCTCTGGAGTTGGATATTTTCAGTAGGGGAAAAAAAGCTTCTTATTTTTTTTTCCCTCTAAATCAGATACTTTCAGTCACAAGAAACACCCAAAACCCCTTTTTTTTTTTTTATAAAGTGCATTTTTTCCACTTAAAGCACAAAAATCTTTATTCTTGTGTTTGAGCTTTTTCCCCCCCTCATCTGCTTATTGCTTTTCCTACCATTTTTTCAGTCTTACTTCTTCCTCTATTGAGGGACAAAGTGGGGAAGAAAAACAGAAAAGAAAGTATTCCCAAATTAAAACATTTCCTAGAGGTGTTTGCAAAAGGTAAAAGTTGAAAAGCTTTCCTACAAACTCTTGGCAAAAATAAAAGTGAGCATTAAACACAGGATTTTTAAAGGGTCCTATTTTTCAGTGTTTCTGAGCACTGCAGGTGTTTCTGTTTGGATTTGGGGGTCATTTCTTGTTATGGACACTCTCAGGGCTGCTCATCCCCGTGGCTGCTGTGGTCTCCATATCTACAGCAGCTTCCCCAGAGAAACTTTGTCTAATCCCAGCTCTCCCCAAGGATTCAGACAACTGGAAATAACAGCCCTTACCTGTCGCTGATGGAGAGGGTAGGCAGAATTAGCTCATGTTTGTAAAGCTCTTAGCAGCTGACAGTGCTGTTGTGTGGTACGACTCCCATATTATAGCTGGATGCTGCTTGATAGTCAGGCATGGAATCAATTTTTGAATAATGGATATTAGAAATGTCAACTATGACATCCAGCCATAATGCCTGCCGCATGCTGAGTGCCTATATATTGTTTCACACACTTAATATACAGTGGAGGCACTGTAATTACTCCTTGCTAATCCCCGCACTTCATAATCTACCCGTACGTAGGAAACCTGGCTGCCTCTTCCCACCTCTCCGCAGAGATTTCAGAGCACAATCTGCACCTAGCTGTCACTGAGCTAAAACACCGTTGTTTGGGGTTTTTTTTCCCCAAAATATTGTGAATTGCCAAGCAAAGATTTACTAATTGCATTTATCCTGATCCCTAGACCTGTTCTGAGCCGGCATCTATTGCCAGCAGTCACTTAGCATCTGTTGTCTGTCCAAAGAGAGAAAGGCAGAGCTTTCTGTGCAGAAGCCCTCAAATGATGCACAGAGGAAGTGTGTTTATTTGCAGCATTAACTGTGGGAAATGTGGGCACAGAGGGCTCAATTGCACTTAGATTTAACCATCTGAAAACTGAATACGGAGTCTAAGCAAATCTAGGCAAGTTGTCTCAGTTTTGTTTGTAATTACTTGAGCTTTGAGCTAACTTCAGCTCTCAGTCTTTTCTGTCAGTTCAGGGAGATTCACTGTTTCTGCTAGACTTGTCCACCAATATACATGAGGGGTAGCTGAGGTTGGGACAAAGACACTGGGAGTAGCTGGGGAGCAACCATGAACATCCCCAAGCTGGGAATGAAGAACCTTCTCATCAACAGAAATAGTTCAAAATAGTCCTTCCAGTTATGTCCAGCCTCTAGCACAGCCTCCTGCTCCAAAGAGGGACAACTTGGAGGTTAGATCCAGCTTCAGTGTTGTATCAGGTTGCCCAAAGCCTTGTCCAGCTGAGCTTTGAGTATGAATGGAGATCCCACACCCTCTCTGAACCCTTTCACAGTGTTGACTACAGACCGCAAAATGTGGTGCTTGCAAACAAGGAAAGATGCCCAAGAAGCCAGGAGGTCCCAGCTTGTACCTCTCCAAGGCTCCTTCTCCTTCAGAAGCCCAAACTGCTGGATGTGGGAGGAGGTGGCCAGAAAAGGGGCACAACTATCCATAAAACCCTTTGCTGCCAGGTGGTGTACCTTTCACTGTTGTATGTGGACTCCCTAGAGCATCTTTTGCTGGGTTTTTGCATAGGTCTTTATACCAGTACATGGATGGCAGTGAAGGGGGAAGGAAAGGAGAGAAAGCCCAAAACATCAGGCTCCATCTGCTTCTGTCCAGCTCACCTGATACCCCCACTCTGCTGCAGGAAAGGAACTGTGCACTTGCCATCCCTTTGGAAAAGTCCTCATCTCTCCTCCCAGTCCTCCTGCATCCCACTGCCTCCAGGCATCAGCACAGGCTGCAGAGGGACTGCTATTAGGGAATAGAGCTTCATTAATTAGATCCAGGCCCGGTTTCCTCACAGGAGAAGGAAATTACCTGTGCTTGAGCTGAGCAGGAAAAGCCTCTTTTCTGCTCTTATTGCACTTTTCATCTCCCTCTCCATCCACGGGTTTTGTGCTGTGCCATGATTGCTGTGTGGACAAATCCTGTCTTGCAGCTGGACCTGGGGCACCATGACAGTCCTGCCCACCACACAGGACACACACAGGAGAAGGAGCTCCTGGAGCCACCTCCAAGAGCTGCAGGAGCAAAAGGGACTTCCTGCCAAAAAGGCAGAAGTGGGAGAACTTTCGTAGAATCATAGAATCAATGTCCTGAGTTGTAAGGGACTCACAGGGACCATCGAGTCCAACTCGTGTTCCTGTATACAACAACCCCAAAATTCACATTGTGTGTCCGAGGGTGTTGTCCAAATGCTCCTTGAATACTGTCAGGCTTGGCTGGATTTTACCCCTCAAGCTCCATTTCAGACAACTCTCCACTCCTTGAAAGTATTAGGACTCAAATGAGGTCAGATATGCCACCATACATCAGACAGAACCACAAGGCTGATGACCTGAGGGCTCGGATATTAAAGAAAGGGGCCTCGAGGTCTCCTTTGCTCATGATCAACCAAGATATAAAACCTCAGCTGGCTTTAGAAAACAATCTGTGGGTGCCATACATGGAGACACCATAGAAGTACCACCTCCATCTCAAAGGTGCTTACTTACACATCATAGAGGTAAACAGAGGCACACAGCAGAGGAGAAAGAACCATGAGTTGGACCTGAAGCCTGAGGGTTTCATGTGCAACCTGCCCCCCTTTCTTTTCAGTGGAACTGCTTGGATTTTTGTGTTATATCAGTTAGGGGTAATCCAGGTATGAAGAGGGGTCCCAGGATGCTCCATGCTGACACACAGCAGAAAGCCAGTCCCTGCCCAAGTCTCTCATTCTCCAGCATACTGATGGAGCAGGGGTCAGAGGACAGAGAAACCTTCTTTTGCAAGAAAGCCACAGTTTAAAAAGAAAAAACACATTTACCAGCCTGTGCAAAATGTGCCGCTTCTGCACGTACTCTGCTCTCCATGTTCAGCCTCTGACTCCTTAAAGTCACTTATGGTGTTAGCCCAGTCTCAGCTGACAGCATCTGAGGATCAAACTCGCTTTATTTTAAACCTAGGGAGGGCTGGGGAGGCAGGGTGACACCCACCCTCTCCAGATTAACGATATCAGCGCCGTGGGTCCCTGCGCATACATGACAAGGCTGCTGCCCACCGCACCGGGACCCAGCCAGGACCTGCACCGACCCACCATGCACAGACCCGCATCACAGCCCCCGAGCTCTGCGACCCCAATGAGACAGGCAGCACACTGGCCTGAAACAGCTCTGAGCCCAAAACTCGATTATTGCTTAACTTTCCTGCCAAGCCTCCAGGTCCCTCTGTGCTAAATCATTCCCCATCGATCCGTTCCCATTATAAAGCTCCTGTCTCCCCCATGAGCATGCGGCTCCATACGACTCGACTTCCAGCACAATTGAGCTCAGACCCTAAAAATCAATACTGCAGCAACCCAAAGATCAGAGGCCAATGAGGTCTTTAACAAACGTGTCTGGTGCTCTTGACTTGAGTAGGCTTCAGCCTACTTTGAGGTCCTTTCTGATCCATCATGGGTTTGTTCAAGTTGTCATAAAGCAAATTTGCAGTCATTGATCCAGGCAGAATGAAGTTGTGAATATCAGATGGGGGAAGGAGGGGGGAGAATAACCCTGGAGAAAGAGTTTTAATAGCTTATAGGCAACACATGTCTGAGCCAGAGGAAAGTAAATTAGGAAAATGCAAACGAAATAGGGGTTTTCTATTTTTTTCAGCTTTTCTTCCCTCTGGAGAGGGAAACTGCCTTGGCTCTCAAGAAAAAACAGAAGGAAACAATATTATTAACTATAATCCAGGGCTGTGTTTTTTCTAATGGATGAGGGCTATGGCTACATATACTTCAGATATTAACCACAGACCATGTTATATAAGGATAATTTATAAATATATAGAAAAATAACAGGCCAGATCCTTCCTTGCCATGAGACCATCTGGCTCTGCTGAAGCCAATTCAGCTCCTGCCAACAGACAGGACCCAGGGAAACTCATTTCAGATCAAAATAACTGAAGAGGGAGGAAAGTTGCTTTCCGTAAAGTGCGATCCCGATGATAAATGACCCAACCACCTGCAAAATGTATTAACGAGGTTTCGCTATGCAACAAATTGCACAAAAGCCAATTGAATTTAATATAAGGGTCATTCATCTCCCTGGCTTTTTGTAACTTTTAATTCAGCCCCAAATCTTTTCAAAACTCATTAAGTGAAACGTAATCAAAATTCACATTTCTGTACCTTTTCTTTGAAGTCCAAATCAGGGCCCCAGATCCAAACACTCCCACCTTGGCTCGGCTCTGCTTTCAGAGCATCACCCACCCTCTATAAGGATAAAGCTTTTCCAAGGTTTGAAGATCACTTAGAAATGGGGATCCAGACTGGGATTTCTTGTGTAGGAGATGTCCACTGCATTTTCATATTACGTATAAATATATAGAAAATAACAAGCCAGATACTCCCCTGCCATGAAACCATGTTGAAGCCAATACAGCTCCTACCAGCAGACAGGACCCAGGGAAACTCATTTCAGAGCAAAATAACTTGTGCACCTGCATACACCAGCCCTGCTGCAAGGAGGGTGAAGTCCCTTTGCCAGCCCTGCTGTGCTCATCATACCCCCCTGCTCATTTCCAGGTGAGATTCAAAACCCTTTGATACCATAAGGTATCACGAGTTTGCTCCATCCTCTCGCCTGATCCCCGACAAGCAGCCTCTGCCTGTCTGCAGCTTTCCCTGTCACTCAAGATTTGTCCATTAAGAAGTACCACTGAAACTCCCCTTGGGTTCGGTCGTCACTGGTTAGGCCTGGAAATCCCAGTCCAAGAAAGCATTTCAACTTTTCTCCCGTCACTCACCGTGGCCGAGTGGTGACAGGATTGTCCCTTTTACAGGAAAACCCATGGTTTTATTTTTCCTGCCTGTCCAAGCTGTAATGGAAACAAAAAGCACTGAAATTTCTCATGCTGCTCTTCCCTACCAAGTGAAAGTGAGCTGAGGTGTATGAAATTAAGTTTCCTTTCCAATTTTGTTCCCATCTTTCACAGAATAGTTTTGGTTTGATGTTTATTTCAAGCAAAATCATGAAAGCAGTCTGTTCAGTCATTTGTGTGTTAATGAGACTAAACACTCTTTCCCATTCTGACCAGTTCTTCTTCTCTAAAACCTTTTGCTCTTCTCATATCAACATTATCCGGTGAAAACAGGCTCAGGGAGAAATTTCCAGCTGAGTGCATTTGAATCTTCACACACTTGGCCATTTCCAGGGAAGTCAACAGGGCAACGCAGCAATTTAGGCACTTCTGTGGAGCAAAGCTGTGGTACCTACACTGTCCTCGGCTCGGTTTTATATTACAACGATGGACGAGCAAACGAGACCTTCATTTCAATAAATAGAGAGAATCAAGGTTTACTTTCACTGCCCTTGATCCATTTGTCTGAAAACATCTCTCCCTTTAATGCACTCCCTTTTAGAGCCATCTTTCCTCAATTCAAATTGCTCCTTAATTCCTCCTTCTTGAGCGTACCTGACTACAAGCTTTTCCTCATATCCATCAGTTCTTGCGCTCGCTGTAATAGTCTGTGTGAATGCTTGCTTATATTACCGCTGCTTCCAAGCCATGCTGCCTCCACCTCACGCTCTCTGCTCTATCTCTATCTATTGCTTTACCCCGCTGCCCGTCTGAGAGCGGCTGCACACACTCCTGCAAAGCGTTATCTCATTATTTCAATTCTATCTGCTAAAGCGTTTGGAGAGACAGTGTATTAAAGACACTATATAAAAAATAAATTGAATCGAGAGGAAATCTATATACCTAAAGTTGTAAAAAGAAATAGTCTCTGGTGATGACTCCATTTCCAGCAATGGCACTGTAACAAGCTGGAGCCCATCTCCCAGTTGAATTTTAAATAGATGTGCTCAAATTGAGCAGAGCTGGCCATGCTGGCAGGGCTGGGGCTGTGTCCTGGGGAGCAGGGGCTCGGGGAGCCCTAGGAGAGGGACACAAGGAGCAGGGGATGGGTGCCACAGCCCTGCCTGTCCCCTGAGGACCACTGACCCACCAGCACGGCTTGCCCTGCTCAGCTGGGAGCTGCAAAGAGGGACACGCTGCCTCTCGCTCAGCCGGTCCCTTGGGCATCGTCCCCCCACTTGACATTCCCTCCGTCACTAAGGTAGCTCCACGGTGCAAACCCCGTACTGGTCCTCAGATCACAGAAATACAGCCCAGCCTTCCTCTCTTTCTAGTTTGCCTTGGAAAAGGAGACAGGCACAGTTCTTACCTGTGGAAAAGCAAGAGACTGGCAGATTTGGATCCCTCTACAACCGCAACATACTGAAGTGGGTTTTCTGCTTGACTAGATGGCTATAAGGCAAGACCTTGGGTTGAACAAGTGGTCCAAACAGGGACACAAGTGCAGGTTTCTGGGCCACGCTGTCAACCCAGAACCAAAAGAGGCTGATGGATCTATAGGCAGGGAGGTGAGGAGAGATCTTATCTCTGCATTGCAGAAGAGATCTCTGCTGCGCTGTGGAGCAAACAGGACCAGAAGTCCCAGCAAGGGGACTTAGTAGAAAACAGCTCTACACCTGGAATCTATGACAGGGTTGACAAACCCACCCCAGAAATTTTGGGGGCACACACAGGTAAAATAACCTCTCTGCATAAAGCACCATGGTCTTAGCCGAGATATGGTATATGACGAACCTTTCTAATTCCCAATTACTGTAACTCTGAACACTCCTCTGCATCCCTGGAAATCTGTAAGATCAGAAATAGGAACACTTTGCCCCACTGGTTTGTCCTTGTCCTGACAACACCCAGATCTTCACTGGTAAGTGATGAGGAAGGAAAAACTGTACCATGAGCTTGTGCACTGCAAGAATGGTCCAAGTCATGGTTCAGATACTCATCAAGACAGGGGGCGATCCATGGGGAAGGCGTTCTGCCAGCCAGTCCCAGAGCCCTTCTCCCTAATTAATCCATCATTTTTCTATTTGGGGGAATGGCTCAGCTGAAATGACGTCTTTTTCAAGTCAAAAAGAAGAAGAGAAAGAAAGGAAATCTAGCTTACATCATGGGTTCCTCCACCCCTCCTCATTCAAAATGTTCTCAATTCTGTATTTCT
Organism: Columba livia; assembly: GCF_036013475.1. NCBI lineage: Eukaryota > Metazoa > Chordata > Aves > Columbiformes > Columbidae > Columba > Columba livia. The sequence continues at coordinate 2,961,611 of NC_088609.1, forward strand.
TGCTTTACGACTTATAATGTTAGTATTCGAGCAAATTGAGGGAAACATCTCCCAGTAGTTAAAACAGTAAGAAACAAGACATGATTTTTTTTATTACACCTGAACCAAGGTTACTGTGTAATCTTCTCTGTTCAGGAAGATTTGGGGTTTCATTTTTCTCTTGGTTCTTGTTCAGAATCGTGTCTCAAAATCAATATTCCCAGCTAGAAGAAGTGTTCCCACAGCTGTGAATTGTGACCACCAGCACCCCATATAATGTTGTTGCAAAGGAGGATGAATCTATAGCCAAGCACAGGATGCTTCTAGCACCTCATGCTACCTGAGACCCTGAAGAGCAATAACTTGACAAGGTCTCCCCAGCATCATTTACAGTCTCCATCTTTCCAGGACCTGAAGCTTGGTCCCAAAAATATGTTCACCATTCTTTGACTTGTTCAGAGAACAATTAGTTCTTACTTTCATCCCAGGTATTGAATGGCCCAGTTCACTGACTTTGTTCAGGTGGCGAAATTCAGAGCCTTGAATTGCTCAGGACTACTGTGCTTTAATAGAAATATTAAATCCCCCAAAGTGCAGTGAGGGAACCAGTGGAATAGGCTATGGAGTGACAAAGCACCCCTCCCAGAAAAGCAAGCTTGGAAGTCTGGATCACAGCTGTTGCAGAAATAGGAAAAAAAAGTGATAATAAACCAAATGTCTAGAGGAATTTCTCCTCCCTATCTTCCTCTCTTTCCAGCTCATTATTTCTTTGTAAGGCTCATTAGTAGCAGGTCTGAGTCTCGGGCACTGACCCACAAAGGCCTGGAGGGAGCAAAGCTTTCAAATGCTGTCAGACCCATCTGGACTGATTGAAGAGAGATGCAGAGAGGCGAGTGAGGTGACAACTGAAGGGACAGGTTTCCTGGGGCCCTGCTTTGGAAGTGGCAGGATCAGGCCCCACTAGCTCGTGCACAGCTCTGCACAGCCTCAACATTTCGGCTTCATGGGAAAAATCATTTTGCAGTGTGCCAGACCCTGAATCCAAAGGGGATTTACTGACGTCCCGGTGGAAAAACTTTAAAACAACAAAGTCCAACAAAAACCAACATTCTTTTCTATAACCACTCACCAGTTCAGGAGCAGGTTGTGCCCCAGCTGAAACCTATTTTTATATCAGGACTTCCGTGCTCTCTTCCCACCCCATTCTACACATCTGTGCATTCCTGTTCCCTTCCTTGTTGTCCTGACATGTGACAAGTTGTGTCAGTTCAAGGAATGGGTCTGACTGAGAACTAAACTAACAGGTTGAAAAAAGCAGCAGAGAAAGAGAGAGAGAAAACCAATAGTTTTTCAAAAGCAAAATGCACTTCCACTTGGAAATATCACCGTGTGTAACTGCCTTGCTTGTTGTTTGGGTTACTTCTGAGCAGCCAAACGCAGGGATGATGCTCAAGCCCTTACTTTGGTAAGGCACCATGAGCCCAACACTGAAGCCAAATGACTCTGCAGGTGCCCCTCTACCTTGACCTGGAATGCTGGCTGTTTGAGATCTTTCTGGAGGGTCTGAAACCTACCAAAAGACCACAGTGATGGTAGCCTGTTTGCATCCAGTCACGACCATGAGCCAGCACTGGGCCCTTGTGGCCAGGAAGGCCAACAGCAACCTGGGTTGTATTAGAAGGGCGGTGGTTAGTAGGTCGAGAGAGGTTCTCCTGCCCCTCTGCTCTGCCCTGGGGAGACCACACCTGGAATATTGTGTCCAGTTGTGGCCCCTCAGTTCCAGCAGGACAGGGAACTGCTGCAGAGAGTCCAGCGCAGCCACCAAGATGCTGAAGGGAGTGGAGCATCTCCCGTGTGAGGAAAGGCTGAGGGAGCTGGGGCTCTGGAGCTGGGCAAGAGGAGACTGAGGGGTGACTCATTCATGGGGATCAATATGGAAAGGGGGAGTGTCAGGAGGATGGAGCCAGGCTCTTCTTGGTCACAACCAATGACAGGACAAGGGGCAATGGGTATAAACTGGAACACAAAAGGTTCCACTTAAATCTGAGAAGAAACTTCTTCATGGTGAGGGTGGCAGAGCCTGGCCCAGGCTGCCCAGGGAGGTTGTGGAGTCTCCTTCTCTGCAGACATTCCAACCCACCTGGACACCTTCCTGTGTAACCTCATCTGGGTGTTCCTGCTCCATGCGGGGATTGCACTGGGTGAGCTTTCCAGATCCCTTCTGATCCCTGACATTCTGGGATTCTGTGATTCATGTGAGAGCTAGAAAAGTTCTCACCCTCATTTTGACAATATAGCTCAAACTTTTCTGCTGGAGCCTCCACTACTTTCCCCAGACCCTCTAGATCCATTACCCTATTTCTTTGGCTGAATTTCCTCCCTGCAATATGCCCCTACCAGCTTGTTTCAGTCTCTGGAGTTGGTTCTCCCTGCAGTGGAGGCTGTATCTGCTTCTTTTGTATTCGACAGCACACCACAGCCCTTCTCACATCTGAATTTTGGTTTTGCTAGCAAGTAAGGGGCAACACTTAAGTGAGTTTGCAGCTGACTAATTCTCTCTCCTGTGAACTCTTGGGAGAGAATATTATCTCCTAGTGGTATGCGAAATGCCTCAGAGAAGGGATCACATCAGGTTGGTGGAAAAACACTGTAATAAATGACATGCCTGATGGTCATAACAGGCAAGTGAGGACATATGACATAATCAAGGGATAATAAAGAATCTCACCAGGCTTTCAGGAGCATGAGGCTCAGAGAGACACAGAGCAACAAGCCAATGCCACTGCCAGGCTCGTTCCTCGCTGCCAGGAGTGAAACAACTTCATTCCAGCCACTGAGAGGTGGTTTGTGAAAGCCCCAGATGTATTCACCAGGGAGAAAATTACCTGTCAGAAGAATGATAAAGCCACAGTGTGCTTTGCTACTGGGATTCATTTGTTCTGACTGGTGATAGGGAAGAGCTCAGGCTGTATCACATTCCTCTAAGTCTTTTGCTTTTGAAAGAATGGATGCAGGGGCAGATATTAAAGAATAGCATCCACGTTTATGGATGAGACATGTTATTAAATAGCTCTCTTTTTAAGAAGTATGCAATCCTCTGTTTTGCCATACTTAAGGTTAAATCCATGCACACACCTGCAAACCCGAACCCGCAAGTAGTGTGTGCTTTTTGGAACTGACAAGTGTTTTGCTGTGGCTGTGACAGGGGAAATGTGTCACATACACAGACCAAAACACCAGCAGGCATCACTTGTGCTGGAAAAAGTCAAAGCAAATCACACCCATCTACACCATGCCCAGAAGCATCTCTGCCCCACAGATGTTTCTGTAGGCAGCTGACATGGTTCCACAGTTTGTGTCATATACACACAGAAGTTAGGGTGGAAAGCACTTTAAGAGTTCGCTTGTTCCCATGCTTCTCCCCTGCTTTAGCTAGGGATGCGGCTAGTAGATGGATTTTGCCCATCTTTTGGTCTAGATACTGTTGAACTAGAACAAATACAGCAACACAGTCAAGGGAAGTTATGATTTCTTTTGCTAAGAGTTGGTGAGATCACAGATGGAAACATCCAGCCTAGGATGTGCAGGTCAAGAGGGAAAAGAGGTCTGGGGTATGTCCTAGAAGGAGAGATGAGAGGAGCTGAGCTTGTTCAGTCTGTCAAAGAGGACTAAGGGGAGATCTAATACTGCTTACAGCTAACTGGATGTGGTTAGAAAGGCAAAAGAGCCAAACCATTTCTCAGTAGTGCCAAACGGAGCAATATGCACAAATTGTGCCTTGGGAGGTTCAGGTTGGACAGCAGGAAACAATTAAACACCATGCAGGTGGTGCAGCACGGAGACGGGACACCAGAGGTGGGAGATCTCCATCCTTAGAGGAGTTCAAGGCCTGATTAGATGTGGCCGTGGCCAGACTGATTTGCTCTGGATGGGAGGTTGGTCTGGAGACCCTAGAGGTGTCCCAGAACTACCCCAGGATGGCACTATTTATCCCCTTCTCACTGCCAGGGCTTGTGTGGCCACCTGCAGTGTGGTACCAGACCTCCTGCTGCAAAGAGCTGGGGATCCTCTGAGCAGTCCTGCGGGACCTGGGCACAGGGACGGATGGGAAGGGGATTGTGTCACACCTTTAAATCCTCTTCATAATGCCTCACTGGTTCAGTACACCTACTCCATTTCCCTGGACACCAATAAGGTGCTTGATCCCATCTGCAGATGGGATCTGCAGATCCCATGGTGTCTATTGCATGCATGCACTCCTGCATCAGCCTACAGTTGCAAGCCCCAGCATCCTCCCAGCTAACAAGCTGTTTGAGAGTGAGTGGTAAAATGAAGCCTTTGTATCCCACATGTGGTGATTGCAAAACAGCAATGGGAAAATAAAAGCCGAGGCAAGAGCAGGCCGTAGGTGAGAAATGAAAATGCTATTATCATTCTTCCACACAAGAAGAGTGACAAAGAAAGACCTTTCTCCACACCCTTTTGGGTGCTGCCTAGATTTCCCAGCAAGGTCACAGTAACAAGCAATCGGCTGATTGAAATGCCACATTTCAGCCAACCAGGAGAATAAGCAGACTTTCTATCAGGATTCTCCACAAGAGAGCACTCATAGTGATAAATGAACTGGAGAACAAGACAAATGAATATAACCTACTACTGTGCATGGATTCATCAACTCAGAGAAAGCTTCTAACAGAGAGAGAGGGAAGGAAAAGGCACCGCACTGGGAACTTTGGTAGGAGGAGGCACACGAGAAGGTTGCAGTGGTCTCCTAGGAAGCACATGGATTGAAGAGGACACCTCTGTTAAATGTCTGTGCAGAGATGACCACAAGATTATGGGGCCAAAGTAAGAGTCCATGGAGCTGTGGCCATTCGTAAGTTGTGTTAGGGAGTCGGGGACTGCACTACTACTAATCCTTGATGTCTAATCTTCACTCCCTGATGTGTGCAAATCAATCAGACCAGCCAAGACAGTGGTTCTTGAGCAGGGATAAACATACAAAAAACTCAGGCAACTTTCCTGCATGATCCTGCTGTTCTCCAAAGGGAGCTCTGGGAGGACAGGACCTTCACCTATGGATATACCCTTCCTGCTTCCAACGTACCATAGACAGGATCACAGTCTGTGGTTCCTTCATTTGGTATAAAGCACTTTTAAATCCAGATGACAAAGATATAGCAACACCCGGGCCTGGCAGCTGAAATCAGCAGGGTTCAAACCAGCAAGACATGCAAATCACCAGCAGTTGGGTTAATTAGCCATAGAAATGGGTTACTAAGAGCTGGAAGGAGTTCTCCATCACTCACCTTCCTCATGACTAACAGTCAGGAAATCAGAAATGGAGGCTCTCTAAAAGACACAGTCAAGCTTGGCCAACAAATTGTGGGAGAGATTTTCAGGAAGGAAGGGGAAACCCTTTTAAATGGGGTGACCCCAGAAAATTGCAGCAGGCCTTGCTGGCTCTTTACTTGTGATGCTGGTGACTCCCATGATGCTATTCTGCAGTGTCCAGCCAACAAACGGAGCCAGATTCAACAGGAGAATGTGAGAAGCTATTGAGCTTGGTTCTACTAGGACTAAAATTTATCTGATGTCTGTGTTTCATGAAGAAATTTAAATTCACAACATTGTAGTTTTTAGAGTGATTTTTCCCCCCTTCTTGTGATGTTAAAATAGCCTGAAATGAGACTTTGTTTAAAGCCATGGAGTTAATTTTCTATTATAATTGTTAACAGTTGGAGGTTTTCTCTCTTCAAGCTCAAGGGAGAAGCATGGACAGATTTATTAATGGTGTCCCCCAGTATGATTGATAGGCTGTCAAAGAGGGAAACTTCACACCTGAAAAAATGTGAAACAAGAACACTTGTACCAAAAATAATGTTTATGCCTGGTACCTCTGCAAGTCTTTCTGTAGTGACTTGTGGCTGAACCTTCCCAGGGGCTTCTCTACCCCAGTAGTTCCCCTGTTGGTTCAGTGCTGTGCTCTGTTCTTCTGTTGCTACAGAACTGGATACGCTCATGGCGTCTCAAATATAGTGATGGATGATGTGAGAGAAGAGAGACCATGTGTCTGAAAGAGTGAACAGGCAGGGATGAGATTCGGTCTTGGGATAATTGTTGTAGGAGAGTTTCCTCTAACAGAAGGGTTCATCAAAGCAAATGGGACTCACTTGATTTCCACACATACAAATAGCGACTCATGGACAAATCTTAACTGTCATGTACATCCCTTTCACCATCATTGGTAACAGGTAGCACCTGATATCAGCTACACTGCGATTTTCCAGTGTCTAGAGCAGATTACACACCTCGGCTCCAGAAAGCACCAGTGGCTTTGAGATCAGGTTGGGCAAGTAAGAGTATGGTAGCCGTTGTCTTTGTTTCCTGGAGGCTCTCTACCCTGAAAGCGTCTGCTGTTTCATTCATTTCCCAAGTCATGTGGGTATTAGGTTTGAGCACCAAGAAGCCCAGGCACTGGTGGCTACAAGGTGACTGCAGCAGGTTCAGCTAGACCAAAACCTTCTTATAAAAGGGATCTGCAGGTGTTCTGGCAGGATAACTGTGTGGTTCTTAATTCATGTATAACAGACATTTGCTTCATTGGTATATTCCTTCCCTGAAATACCAGGCAAGCTCTTTTTTGACACAATTGGGATAAATTTTTCACAACACTACTGCCTTGGTCAACAAGATCTTATGGGACACCAGCACACCCCCAAGCATCAGGAGAGCCAGGAGTGTCTCTAGGGGGACCCAGGGTGGTTACTGTAAGGCACAAGACCTTGTGAGCTCTCCTGAGTGAAACAAAGAAGCACTGGGAACCATCTCAGCATGTGAGGAAAATCTCAGGCCTTACCCACTGATCACAACTTCTGCTCCAACAGCAAAAGTTATCTGTTTTAATAATCTTAATAATCTTCCTCTGATACCCTTTGTCCATATGGCTGGTAATCTGGCTGCTTAGGAATGAATTATGAAAAAATCCTCAAATAGGGATCTGATGGCTTAGCTCAGAGATTCAAAGTAATTAGAATCAGAGAAGCCCTATCTGGCCACTTCCTTACCCTCCAGGCCTCCTTTCATCTAGGTCCTGCTGGTCAGGAGTGACAGTGTCAGAGCAGACCCCTGAGTGGAACCTGCATCCTCTTCCCAGCTCTTCCCCAGCCTCCCATTACCGAGGTCACTTATCTTGCTGTCTCATTTCTCCTCTCACTTATTAAGACTACATTTTCTTCTGTCCCTTACAATGACTACACACTGCCCAGCAAACAGGGACCATGATCTGGGGCAGATATTTCCCATGCCATGACAACAGTGGCAACAAAACACAAAATCATAGCATCACTTTGGTTGGAAGAGACCCTTAAGATCATCGACTCCAACCATAACCTAAATCTAGCACTAAACCGTGTCCCTAAGAGCATCATGTACGTGCATTTTAAACACCTCCAGGGATGGTGGCTCCATCACTTCTCTGGGCAGCCTGTTCCAGTGCTTTACAACCATCCTCTTGCAGGGCTTACCAAGGTCTCAAAGGGGAGCCCACAAATGTTTCTTCTCATCTTTGTGAGCAAAGAGTTGAGCTGATCCAGCTGCCCTGTGGTGCTAATCAGCACAGCCCACTGACTTTGCTGTGGCAGCCCTGGTCTGATGAGAAGATCTGGCTGAAACGGTTGGTGTTGCTGGAAGGAAGAAACTTGTATCTCATCTATTTTTATTTGTGAAGATTCATCCTGATCAAAGTAGAGTCACCCTGGTGATATTGGTGATACCAAAGTGCAAACACAACCTTTTGCAGAAAGTGGGGGCTGTGGGAGCCTGGCCTGCTGGTGGTCTGCAATGGGCTTTTAATTTATTTAACCATTGGTAAACAGATGTAATCAACGCAACCTTCCCCATCTCCTTTGGCACCACATCAGAGCCACAGGCAAGCTCCGCTGGGGACTGGCCGTCACGTTGGGATGAGACTGTGAAGCCTTGAGGTTATGAGACCACTGCTGTGAGTTTTGCCCAAATCTTTACATGCCCAGTTGGTCTCAGCAAGACACCATTAACTTACAGAGGAAGAAGAAAGGAGCCCCATCTGGAGCTTAGAAAGCACAAATCTGCCATTCTCTCTTCACAGGCTGGGGCCATCTGAACAGAAGGTAAAGGTTGCAGGGAGATGCTTTCATAGAGAACAATGCATGGGAAACAGAGACAATAAGCTTTTCTCTTTCCACCCCCCCCCCCCCCAAACTATTTCTCTGCAAGAGCAGTTACCTAAAATTGAGAGCAAATAAAACTGCAAGTTAGAAACATCTATTCTGCTTTCAACAATTCTTCCTACACCCTTCTCTGAGCTAATAAATATTTTGCAGTATTGCACCAGTGCAGAGTTACCACGTCCTCTGATCGGGGGAAATAAAATCTACCCACGCTCTGATTTTATATTGCTGCAGCCAAAACCATAAAACACACATCAGCAACAGTCACTGCAGCTAGTGAATTACATAGGCCTGTTCTTAGGGGAGCTCCGGGTGCAGGATTTTAAAGGATTTTAAAGAACTAGACTGACAAAAATGCTGAAATCTGACTGTTTTCTTTCCCTTACAGAAGGTCTCCAAATTGACAAAATAGAGCCGTTTGTCTGCTCTGAATAAATCAGCAAATGAAGTTATTTTCCTCTTTTTTTTCTTTGGCCTATTTGCAAATCTCTGCATTCTGTACTTATTTTTGAAGCGTGAAAATTTACCAGTCACTTCGGAAAACAAATCAGGTGCTATAAGTCGTCTTTCTCCCACTTGACATGTCCAAGAGATGGGTGCCCGAGATGTATAACAGCTGCTCTGCTTCCAAAGAGGAGACAAAAATTTTCTGGCCAAAAGAAGATGCCCTGATTTCCTTGGTTGCTCTAAATTTGGGAGGTCTGGCCACTCCTTGGGCTGTCTGAAGAAGTACAGAATGCAACGGGACAGGCAGAGGCAGGAGGGCAGGCAGGGAAGTAGATCACTTCCCAAGCCACCATTGTGCTGGAGAAGAGGTTTCATTAAACAACGATGTATAACTGACAATACTTGGCTTTCTGCACATCTCCTCCATTATACGTGGTTGAGTATTGCCTTCAAATATTCCTGTTTTGATTCCAGTTTTAGGTAGCCGGGAGTTATTGTATTCTGGCTTGCATATCTTACGCCAGACAGGAACCAGGACCGGTGACTTCAGCAGAAGGTGTAATAGCGTTGATGGAGGCAAATGGTCCGTGACTACATGGCAATATCCAAACACCTGGGGATCAGTTTAAACCTTAGAGCATGAGGTTTCATATCCCTGGCAAATCACTTGAAAGCACTAACTGTGGACGTTCAAGCTCACCACTTAAATGCCCAGGTATCAACACCACAGACATGTGAAACTTTTAACAACACATTGCATGTTGGGGGGGAAACACTTCAAGTTACTCTTCATTGTTTCCAACTTTTGACATATCCTTAATTGTAATTATAATTAATGTTACCCAGTTAAAACCTCAACCAATGCTTCACAAACAAGTATTGCTATCCATGACTTTACAGCACAGGAAAGCTGAAGCGAAAGACAGCCAATAACTTGCACAGCCAGCAAGCAAATCAACAGAATAACTTACTGAATAGTGGGCTGTGTTGCTTCTCTCTCCCATAAATAAACCCCAGGAAGTCCAACATAACAGTAAATAAAAGCTGGACTGCTGCATGCTTAGTTTCACTAGAACAGAGGAATTCAATGATGATGTAGAAAAAAATATGCTAAGTCCAGTCGAACATCCAGGACGAGAGAGAGACCAAAGGGGAAGGGATAATCAGATGGAAGAAAAATCTGAAAGCAAATGCTTTTTAATTATCATCATTTCAAGGGAGCACAGAACGGCTCCACATGGTCCCTCATGGTTGTAGAGAAAGACTCAGGTCAGGGCAGAGGGCAAGTCCAGGGTCAGATTCTTATTGAAAGTGAAAATTGTTCTTATTGTGCTTAACACCAGCTTTAAGAATATTAAAGAACAATTTGGGTTTTGTCAGTTAATACACTGTGGCCTGTGGTTAATGTGGCACTAAGATAGATTTTTTTTTTTTTTAAGGCTATTAATCTAGCAAGATTTCGAAGAGCTCAGCAAATATAATGTGACTCTAACGTACTCCATCTAGAAATTACCACCAGCCTCATTCACTGGTGCAGACATAATGGTTCTGATCGACAGGTCGTGTTCACAAACCGCAGAGGGGTTACAAAGACTGGAGACATATCAGCTCTTGGTCCCCTGTTTATTTAAAGGCACTCTGGTTTTCCTCACTTTTACATCACTAGAAGATGCTCAAGGGATCTTTGAAAGCCTTCAGCCCTCAGCCTCGCTAGGGTCTGTGCTCATCACCCTGACCATTTTTCTGACAGTAGCAGGTGGCCTTTATCAAAGGTGTTGTCTCTCCTTAGATATCCTGACCCCTTGTCCACAACAGTAATTCTCCCACTAAATATAGTCCTGTCACATGTTGCTAAAGAGCATCCTTAGATGGGTGGGTGAGCAAACTCATGACGTCACAATTGCATTTTGGTGTAAGTTCTGGTACAAGATTCCTGGACATAAAAGCACATGGGGTTAGTCTCCAGGAGCAGACCACGCAGCTTTGCTTCACTATGAAAACCAAAACCAAACCAGCAAACCCAGCATAACAGTGAAGGAAAACCCTCTGAAACAAGGCTGGATCATCAAAATTTCGACTTGAAATTTTGCCAAACTGACAGTTTTTGGTAAAGAGATACTCTCAGAGGCTGAATCTCAACAAGGGAATCCTCCCTGTGCACAACCCAGCCCAGAATTTATTCAGTTTGTAAAAACATGAAAACCCAACCACAGGGAAGCACAAAGGACTGCAATGAATCTCACTGGTGCTCACTCTGCTGGAGACCCCTGTCCTGCCATGGAAAAGCCGCCCACCCCTCCACCTTTCCAGCACAAGGTCCCACCTCCTGCCCTCAGCACTTGTGAAGGGAGAGGAGCTGGTAGAGGAAACAGGATTTATCCACAGAGATTTAATTCCCATATCTCCTCCAGTGGCACATTCCTGGTTTCTCCCTGACCCTGTGGAGACACCTCACACTCTCAAGATGGGAAGTTCCCCAGGGTGCTCGAGAGCCCCTGGAGAAGGCTTTCAAAACAACACACATTTTATGCAATGAAATGAGAAAGAGAGAAGAGCCTGGAAGGGTCAGATCCAGCCCTTCTCCCCACTTACCCAGCAGCTGTGCTCCATTTCTTTGTCTCCTCTCCTTTCTCCTCTTACTCCAGTAGCACCCAAACCCTACATATAAACTTCCCCAGCCTCATCCTCAGCTGGGGGAACACACTGAAATTAGATGATTGGTGTTACTGGGAACATCGATCCCATTTTCCTTCCCATCTGGCTTTAATGACAGATTTTTATTGCTGCTGCTTTTTGCTGGGGACACGTCTGCTTATGGTACATCCAAATGGCCTTAGAAATAAAGGAATGAGACCTTTCAGCCAGCAAAAACCTGTAAATAAACAGTTTGGGCTGGCAATCAATGGGCAATCTCTCTAAGCCCTGGGATTGTTCAGTTAGATTAAGCCTTTCTAATGAATTCCTCATTGAACCACTAAACAGAAATGAAGCCTTGTTAGCTCATTATCTTTCTAATTAACCCATTCTAAACCTGCTCCTTCCTCACCAGGAGGTAGCTGTGCTGTTTGGGTTTCACACTGAGGTTTATCAATGACCCCCTGAGAGCCTTTTGTATCAGTAACTGAGATTTATTTGAAATGACTGAGGAAGGCAGCTTCCAGTTTATTCTCTGTGCCAGATGAAGGTCCGAATACTATGTTATCCTCGGGCTACAATTTCCCAAGGACAAGCCATGTGTTGTGAGCATCTCCAAGCCCTTTTCTGCAGTGATGAATGTTTCCCCCCCACCTGCCCTTGTTTGCATGCAGATCGCTAGGCTCATTAAGCTGACAAAGGGGCCTGCCCTCCTTAATAGGGACATGGAGCCTGCACTGTGTCTGCCTGCAGATAGCAAGAGTATTTCACCACTGGAATTGGCTGCTTTCAGCTGGTTTTGTGTTTTTAACCAAGGTCCATTTCCAGGCAAACACAGCAACATGTCTAATAGATGGAGAGCCCTATTTCCAAAGGATAACTGCAGCAACCCCATTATTTGGGCCATTTTGAAGGAGACAGGCCATATAGTAACATCCAGTGGAGATCAGTCTCATGTCAAGAAAAGGATGGAGTGATCAGCCTGGTCAAATCAAGCTTGGAGCACAGAGAGATCACATGCTCAGGGCCCCAGCATCAAGCCCATCCTTGCACTCGGACGCAGACTTGCATCCAGCTGTTCTCAGTGCTGTCCCAAGTGTTTGTCACCTTCTGTCACCTATCTCCATAAGTAGCTGGTGGAGCTTTCTCCTCTTTCTCCTCTTGCTTTTGGGCTCTCCTTTGGCTTCGCTCCCACTGGGTTCAGGACCTGGCTGACAACCTTCCCTAGCAGGTACCTAAGCTGAGAGCACCTTTTCCATCCCAGACCAAGTGACAGGGCACCCAGGGCAGCCAGCACCTCCCATAATCATCCCTTGAAGGAGTGAGAGCGGCAGAAGGACGCCTCCTCTTTCTCAATCACTTTCTGCATCACCAAAACACACAGGACCTGCTTGGGCGCCTGTGCCCAAGCACATCCCACTGCATTCAGCCTTCAGCCCAGCTTTGAAGGGACAGATCAAGCCATGACCTTCCCTGAGCATCACCAGCCTGCAGCTCAGGGACCAGCATTGTCTCCTCTTCTTCCCACACCCTCCATCACTTTTTCCACCCTTGCCTGGATTCTCTGACCGACCAGCTGCAAGCACTGAAATCTGCACTTTAGTCCCTGGCACATTTTGAAGTGCGCACAGGAGGTTTTGTCAGTAGAACAATACCAGTCTACAAACTGCCTTTAGGGTGGCTTTGGAAACTTTTTTGAAGCAAATACAAAATTAAAGTATTTGGATTGCCATTTCTTCTGTTATTTTCAGTTCTGGTTTCTCCCCATACCTCTTCCTCCAATCTGTACCCAGCCCAGGGGGAACCATGACTCCAATCCACCCTCTGAGATTCATTCAGATCCTGCCTCCAAGAGCAACGTTTTAATAACCCGACTAGCCAGGGATCTCTAAATCTCTCCGAGGAAAGGAGGCAGTGAGGATATAAACAAAAATATGCTTTGCCTAATTGTTTCTTACATCGTCACGAGCAATTGAAAACGGCTCCTAGGGCGATATCCATTACATTTTGTAACAAAGGACTCTAAATGAAGGAAGCCCAGGCGGAACAGCAGTCAGAGCTAGAGACAAGCCTGGCATGTAAATCTGTGCCAATCTGTCCCCACTGCCACCACAAATGCTCCCACAAGACCTGGAAACTGGCACGGCAAGAAAGAAATTCCAGCACGTGCCATGCCAGAATCCCTGCTCCTCGGGATATCCAGTGGTTGGAGAATCCCCTTTCCCTCAAGAAAGATGGCACAGCAGCCTTGCCCACCCATTCAGGCCACCATGCTGTGACATTCACATCCTACCGCTTCCTTGTGGGCTTTTGTCATGGTCCCCATCCATCCATAGTGCTGGGGCTGGTTCTCCAAGCAGGAGATGGTGTAGAGGACCACAAGACAGCAGGGGGATGATCAAGGAGGTGAATGTTAAACTTAAATATCACCTCCCTATGGCTCTTAAAAACACCAGCAATTTAGACTGCATGCTATGCCAGATCACTGCCTGGGTCTCTGAAATTATTCTGTTCTGCATTTAGTGTAAAATTCACTTAGTATATATTAGTCCATCCTTCCATGAGCATCTCTCCCTGTAGGGCTAAAGTGAGACTCTGGCTATAGTCCTAGTGTACTCTATTCCAAATATTTGGTGTACCATCAACTGGACTTTAAGAAATCCACTAAGATAGGTGCGTTTTTTAATATTGAAGTAGAGTAAAAACTACAGCTATGAGCTCTCCTGCTGAACAATTTTCTGGAGTAACAGGGAGAAGACAACACAGTGTTGTTAGGCGGGCAGACAGAATATCGAGCAAATTTTCTGACCTAGATAATTCATTTTTTTCAAGAAATTTCTGAGAAGTAGACTGATTTTTCCTTTTTCAATTGTTTTTCTCTTATTCCGAGTAGCCCAACTTTGTGGTTTGAAGACAATGTCCCTGCCCTGCTGGCCAGTGGATTTGTTCCTGCATGCAGCTGTCTTCACATCTCAGAGGCTGCTTCTGGAGACAGCTGCCCAATTCCAGCTACGGGCAGGCTGTTGCAAAGCAAAGTGATTTTCATGCTTTTTGTGTGTTCTCTCCATCAGGGGAACTCAGCATTTTCTTTTTCTTAGAAGGACTCTGCTGTGACTAAAAATCACTGCTGTGAACTGTCATGATTGGAATCCCTGGCTCTGGTCTTTTCAAACCTCAGCTCCTGCGAGACAGTCAATTCAACTTGCTTGGGGTCTGCTCCTTCCCTGTCCCTTCTCCTTCCCCTTCTCTTTCCTCTTTGTTTTACCTTGCAAAAAGGACGCACACAGAGGACAGAGCCTCAGAAGTCAGATGACAAGGCAAAAGAGGCCTTACTACGTACTGTTATTATATATGTTATGTATGTTATAATATGTATGTTGTAATGTATGTTATAATAATCTGTATGTTATTATATGTATGTTATAATAATACATATTATAATCTCAAGGTTCATTTCATGATGACTTCATGTCATCAGCAGCAGCTCTTTCATGAGATGTTAGTATTAGAAGTGGATACAGATGTTAAAGTATAAAACTGCTATTTCTGCATGGAAAAACACATCAAAACCTCCTGAATCTGCCTTAATATTTTCACTCCCAAACACTTAAAGTCCCATCAATGTCATGAGAGTGATTTCATGAGATTTTTTCATTCTTTAAATGTGAGCTTAGGAGAGTGAGGAGATGATCCTGAACCTCCAAAATCAGGAGGAGCTTAGCTCTCCATGGGCTCCTCCAGCTGATTTTCTACCATCATCTGTGGGTACCATAGAGCAGGTAGAAACAGCATTAAGGCAGATATTTTGATGTCCATCTGTTTTTTGGAGTCATGCTCGTTCATCCTTTTGCAAGGGGAAGCACCCAGGCCAGCTAGTCTGCATATGTAACGGAGATGATGTATATCATTATTTCTGTGCAAGGAATGAGGCACAGTTAACATAACGCAGCACGATACCCAATGCTGAGGCAGCCCAGGGAAATCAGCACTGTGCTCGCTCTACCAGCATTTACCTCCCTCATCCTCTCCCCCCTCTCCCTCATCTGCCTGCAGCTTCTCCTGTCAGGCCCCTCCAGACATGTCCAGGGGGATCTTTAAAACTCTATAAAAAACATAAGAAGCTGTTTTCGACTATTAAGAGAGACTGTTGATAACACAGTTCCAATAAAAAAAAAAGTCTATATATGTGCTTTCTACAGCTTCCCTTGGAAAATAATTCATTTCTCCCTGCATTATATTTCATGGTAACCTAGAGACTCAATATGTTCTGGATTACTGCATCCATTTCTGTTTCTGCTCTAACGGCCCACCAGAGTATGAACCTTCCAACCAGAGTCCCCTAAATCTGGTGACTGGGGAGCTAGTTGTACTTTCTTGTTTTCCACTTGATAACTAGCCCCTTCCAGCATTGCTTTTATGGCAGTAATCTTCCTAGGCTGGTTGCAGATTGCTTGTCCTCGTGGTTTTTATTTTCTTGCTTGCCTGTTTTTTTCTTATCCTCCAGCCACTGGAGCCAATGGTCACTGTGGACTATCCATCACATTGTTTTTCATGTCAAGCTGAAGTTCCCCAGCTCTGTTTACTCCTTTTTTCCCCTTCTCCATCCAAATGCCACTGCAGTCTGGCAATTGCTTGTGTCAGTGAACTGCCCCTTCCATTTCGGGGAAGGGATCTGAGATTGCCAATGCCTATCAATAGGCTAGAGATACCCTGGGTTTAATTGTATGGCTTTGCATTACAAAAGATGAGGCAAACAGAGGAGGTTAAGCAAACACTTCTCTCTCCTTACTGCTTTGGAAAGTAAAAGGCATTAGAAATAGAATTAAAGGTATGGAGGAAATAAATCAAGCCAAGTCCCAGCTGCACATTGATCCAGCCCCATGCGTAAGTCCTGACTGTGTCGTGGAGTCTGGGTGTTGTCCACGGGGCATCCTCCATCCCGCCACGTCTGCATTTGCACATGGGTCATTCGACATCCTGATGCAATCATTTAGTTCATTTTCTTTTTCTTCATGCTCTGAAAAAGAGACCAAATGGAAAACTTCAGTGCTTGGGGTTGGGGGGGGGGGGGGTAGTAAATTAGTGTTCAGGAAAACAGCTTGAGTGAAAAATAAGGGTTAAACCTTCATTTATGCCCTCAAGCTCAAATCCGAATAAATATTTTATAGTTAAAGCACTTTATCCCCAAATATGGAATAAAAGCATATCTAAACTTTTCAGAAAATTAACCCAAAAGGGTGTAGCTTAAGATTTTTTCTCAAAGCTACTTCTAGGAACATGAGAACTATTCCTTCTGCGGCTCTTTTTAACCCACGGATCTCACAGCCTTTTGTCCATCACCACAGACACACACACTGCATTTGCTTCACTTTTCCTTTACGGTAATAATTCAGATCTGCAACAGTTTTACTCAGTCTTAAGATTGCTGCTAGGGCTTGACTTCTCCAGTGTCTTAGTGCTGGTGCTTTTCCTCTTCAGGACACTTGCACTAGAAGTGTTTTTTCTGCCTTGCTGCCATTTAATGATGCCTCTGAGAGAGTGGCAGAGAATCAGCGGAACTCTTCATAGCCTCGCTCATCTGTCTGCAGATTTACCTTGGGGTCCTGCTGAGTTAAAGGTGTGACAAAGGCCATTGTACAGCTCTGCCCAAGGCCAATTCCTAGGGTTAGGCTGATCTTACCATCCGTACCATGTTTACAACTTCCATTTTCTAGAACAGGTTGAGTTCATTGGCATTAAAAACTCTCTATAGTGCATCAGTCTTAATCCAATTTTAAAAGGCAAGGCCAGCAACTGTGTTAAAGGGATTAACTCTTATTAAATATAGTGTATTTGAGTAAACCCTAAGGGAAGGACTCAAGTTGCTCCTGTTTGCATGGATGGAAGCAGTCATACCAAGTTACATCTTAGGGGCCTGGCAGCAAGCTCAAGCTATAAATTACATCATATTACAGGAAAATAGTTCTTAAATTGTGGAGGTAATTGGAAAGCTGTGTCCTCACCAGACTGTATAAATATTAAGAGGCAAACCCTTCATCTCCTGTGAACCCGTGTGGGAGGCAAAATGCAGACAAGAAGTTAACCTGTCGTGGCAGAGAAGCTGCTATCCCGGTCTCACAGCAGAATGTGAACAGAAGACGTAACGTTAGACTCTTGAAGGCAATGGAAAAAGATGGGGCTGTGTCTTCTAAACTTTGGATGTAGCCAGGTAACAATAAAAAAAGAAAGTGTTATCCAAAGTAAATGGATTCCAACTCTGGAAGGAAAACACCAAGATTTTTCTCCTACCTTCCCATAAGGGATTGTGTTTAGGTCCAAGGAAACTTAAAGAAGCAGACCAGGAAAGCAGAGCTGAAAACAGCCATCCCCAGGTCTTGGTGACTCCTTCCAGTCCATTTGCCATTTACCACAGGGACACAAACCTCCTGACCAGGAGGTTCCCCATAGCTGCCCAACCTTATCCCTGCAAGCTGCTCCATCCTCCTGCAGGTGCCTTTAAGGACGGGGACACCAGTCTGCATAGAGGTTGTTTTCAGTTCACAACCTGGCACTGAGGAAGCATTAGTAGCCTGCAAATTTTGTTTCATTGCTTCTACAGACCAGAGTGGCACTCTCCTGGTATGCCCAAGCCTAGGGATGGGAAACAAATTACGTCAATTTAAAGGCAACATAATATTGACTAAGGAAGATTGACTTGGTAAGTTTGAAAGAGCGAAAGCCCCTCTTATCCACCCCGTGTGGTGTCAGCGGTACATGGAAATAATACTTAGTACCTCTAAAACAATGGTGAATTGGAGCCCAACTAACAAATCACTGCTTGTTCATTCCCAACAGGAGCAACAGAAGATACACAGATTTGTAAATATTTTAACCTAGCTAACAACTGCTGCCAGAGTTTCCAAAATCAAGGCTTTGGAGAATCACAGATTAAAGAGGAACTTGTCATCAGCTATTCCCTGTAATTAGTTTCATATGATCAGCTCTCCATGATAACAAAAGACGACATCAGAGCTGTCCAGAGAGAAACTTCCAGTGGATAATAAATACTGACAGATTTCAACCAGATGGCTTTACCAGACTGTAACTTCGCAAGTGATTTTGAAGCTCAAACATTAGTGCTTATTACTTAGGATCAGCCAATAGCTGAGAGAGATCTGCAAATGCTTCCAGCTGGGGTTTAAAAGGCAACTAAAACATATGGATAAAGACTTTGATTAAAGGGTAAAAGATAATTTTTGAAAACTACTTTCACTGAGTACCCAAAGCTTTGGGAGTACAACACATTCCTCTTCTGACTGGTGCTTCACCTCTACAGATGGTCTATTAATTGAGCATCTCTGTTGGCTGACAAACCCAGCATGGGTGAGAAAGTCCCCAGCAGCCGCAGGGGAAGGACCAGGAAGTACCAGGGTGTCACTTCTAAACATCTTTCCCAGACTGTTCGGAGTTGCTTTCAACCCTGAGGAGGACACAGGGAGACGTGGGCATAGTAGGGGAAGTCTTTGAGATCCTCTTAAGGCAGAGGTTCAGGGAGGATCACAGTCTCCACAGCAATGTCCCTTTGCCTTTGTCCCCACAATTCTGTACATCCATGAGGACAACCCTATATTGCCCTAGGGTTGCTCCAAGGCCAGGGTCACCACCAGAAACAGCCTGAGGGCTTGGCGTTAACAGGAGGAAAAAGGAATAGAAGTCCCTTATGTCCAAAATCAGGGGTATGAGAGCAGTCACATTTGCCAGACACAGCCACCGAGGGCTCAGTGTGGTTGATTCAAAGTCCAGGGCAGGAGAAAAGTCCACCTGGAAGGCCCCGGAAGACCCACACTTAAGAGGAAAGCAGATCCCTCTTCCCTAGCTCAACCTCAGTTTAATACAAACCTCCAATGTTTAAGCCTGTAAGGCAGGGGTGTCAAACTCATTTTCACCGGAGGCCACGTCAGCCCTGTATACAGTCCTAATATCACATTCATCCCTTTGAAGGCAGTTGCGAGGCTGATGTGGCCCCCGGTGAAAATGAGTTTGACAACTCTGCGTAAGGTGTCACAACCTGCTGGGACAGGCACCAGGGGAACTCCAGCCACTTCCCTTCCACGGGAGCCTTCAGAAATACATGTTGCTGGTGCCCAGCATGAGATTTGCAGCCACAAGACACCTGCACAACCCATACGATTAAAGAAGCCAAAGGCATCCCCCACACACACCTCCAGGCCAGATGAAGGAGATACCCTGGCAAGAAGAGCACCAGATCACACCAAGCCTGCATCCTCCTGTCCTCAGCTTGTGGGGGACATCCCCAAGCCACCGGGCACACGTGCCACAAGCACCCGCTGTGCCGGTGCGGTGAGATGGATGTGGGGAGGAGGAGGAGGGACACCACAACAAACTGTTTTTCCCTGCCTGAGTTCAAAGTATACATTTCAGCTGTCTACTTACCGCTCCAGTCGGGTGAAAGCTCCCGGTGTCTGAAGGGGCTTTCTTGCTTCTCTTGGCATTATGGCCAAAATATCATTAAGACTCCTGTAGCTGGAACTGAGCTGTCAGTAAGAGAGAGAACTTGACTGAAGGCATTTTTGCAACCAAGGGATTTTAATTTTTTCCCCTCTTCTTCTGCCTTATCCAAAAGAAAGAAATATAACAAAAAACCAAGACAGGGATTTTTCAGCTAAATTTATTTCTCCCAGCATTTACTGTAATGGGGACATGTTTGGGTTTGCTGCTTGCTTGCTGTTTGCAGGGGTTTTTTATGAGCTATTCGCATCAAGTGTTAAGAAAAGCAATGGAGAGTAGAAAAAGCTGAAGAAGGGAGATGGATCCTCTGGGCTCCAATCGCAAAATCTGGGGCCAAAACTCTGCTCCCATTCACTTTGTTAAGGTAAAAAAGCAAGAAAAGTAGTGATATCACAGTAGTAGTGATCCAGTGAATGCCACAGATTTCAGCCAGGTTCATACAGAAATGAAGGGGTGGATTTTACAATCTCACCAAATATCTCAGCATGCTGAATAATAATAACGTTAAGACTCAAAATATTCCCACCAGGTTGTTCAGTGCCTCTGTCCATAGCTCGGACTTTAAAGTCAAGAGATAATGAAGAAATATAAAACAAAATGTCACACGTTTGCTTTCTGGTTTTCAGGCTTTTAGAATTATACATAAGTCCCTTTGTGTAGTTTGCTTGAAAGTCAAAGTGGAGACTCCAGCACCATGACATGACTCCTGGACCTGGAGATTTAAGGGTGGAGGACAAATTGGGTTGCTGGCCAGGCTGTAGGCTTTTACAACTTATTTTCCAACTAACAAATTGATTACCAGCAATGAGCTCAAACCAGGTATTCCCACTCACCACCATTTCTCCCTGAAAGGGGAAAAAATACAGATTCAAATCTAAATCTAGGGACAAAAATCCCCCCACTCCCAGTCACTACACAACTTCTGAAAACAAAGGAAATGCAGTACACCAGATGGTTTTTCAGATAAGATTTACCCAAAGAAACATCTTTTTTTTTAATACAGATTAACCCCTAAGACAGAGCCCCAGTGCAAATGCTTGTTTGACTTCATTAGCACAAAAGCAAATGAAGGCACTTTCCCCATTGTCCTGCTCCAGTGGAAGAGCTCTCAAAAGGCAAAGTACCAGTGACCTATGGAAACTCTCCCAGGCTGCTCTGTCAGAGGGACAGAAAACATCCCATTACCTCCACAGCTCTTTCGAGCCCCTTTTACATGTTTTTTTTTGGGAAAGGCAGAGCCCACAGCCTCAGGGCTGCATCCCCTGGGGCATCACAATCACAGCTTTCTCAAAGGGAAAAAATCCGGTTATTGCCTTTCAAAAGCTTCGTCCCACCTGAAACCTGATCTCCTGGACCTGATCACGGGCTGCTGGCCCCGACCCACTGGTTCATCCCCATCCCGCAGCGTGGGGCTGGGACAAAGGGTGTGGATGTCTGCTCCAGGGATGCTCTGAGGTTCTGTCCTGGTTTTGTCAGAAAACAAGTTTCTCTTTTAGTGAATTTGCCTGTCAGCTAAAGCTTCCTATTAGCTGCATTTTCCTGGAGAACCAGACACATGTTTTGGTAAACCTAGCAATGGAATGTGAAGTTATTGATAAGCATGGACGGACATCTCGCCAGAGGGGCAACGAGAAACAGGTGGCCAAGAAACTGACCAACTGTGTATAACATTCCGTTCACGTGAATACTTCATTTAAAAGTGGGAGATCACGAGAATCTCGGCCCTTTCTCTTTTTGCCCTTCTTCGTCCCTTCTGCTCATGTCCGACATTAGGAGAGGACCTTCCGAGTCGTCCCTGCAAACTGAGGCCTAGTGAGAGACTGAATCCAGCTCCGGTTGGCTGCAGAGTCCAGTCCAGGACTTTGGGTGCTGGGTCTGCAGTTGCTGAGACTTTCAAGATTGGTTTTGTATATTTTGTATTATTTTCTCTATTCTTATTGGTAGCATTAGTAAAACATTGTTAATTTTTCCCACTCTCTTCTCTCTGTCCTTCTTTCCCTCCCAATTGGCTGTCCTTGGTGGGAAGGGGGAGAGGGAGGAGCAATAGGGGGAAGTGAGGGGGAGAGGAGGTTAACAATACATTTGCCAGGGTTTTATTGTCACCCCGCAATCAAAACCCTCGACAGGTTCAAAATATGAAGTTTCCTATCAATCATCCTCCTCCTCACTACGCCATGTCTGGTGCTGAATACAAAACAAAATCAGCAGGTGACAGGAGATGTTGTACAATCAACCTGTTGCTGAGCGGTCCGATGCTGCACTGGGTAAACCAAAGGCTGCTTCTGAAAGATCCCAGCCCTGTGTCACGACACCTCTGCAGGGTTATCGTTAATGGGTGGAAAACCACTGCTGCTTGGGTCTGTGGGGGGAAAAACAAGGCCACCAAAGGCTCCTTGCATGAGCCCTTGGCTCCACTCAGCACCTGCTGTCTCTGCTGTCTCCCTTCCCCTCCACAGTGGCACAGCCACTCTGAAGAGCACCATGAAAAGACCCCACCTCACTTTAGGAGGAAGAAAAGAAAACAGCTTAGCTGTGCATGGAAAGACAACTACTATTTGCTATTCAAATCAGGAGTCACTTCTGGGTACAAGTCAATGAAAAGGGGAAACTTTCAGGCTGGAAGGATATGGACTTTGGAGATTTTAATCCAGAAATTATATTTACTGGTTGCATGGACAAACATATCCCACAACGCCAGGCAAACTTCAAAAGGGCCCTTTCAGTGTGGCTGAGCAGAGGGAAGCTGGGGGTCTTGAGGAAGCTTAGCCGAAGATTATACACATCCCTCTGATCGAGGACAAAGGGGGCTGCAGGGAAACACGCTCCTTCTCACCGATGCACAGTGGGTCAGACGTGCTCAGTGGGGTGCAACACCGGGACAGGGTACCAGGCCACCAGGAAGAGCATCTTGGAGTTCATCACTGGGTTTCCTCAGAGGTGAAACAGGGTCCAGGGCTGTGGCATCAAGGTGGGGTTTGGGGCATCCCTCATGAGCTGAGTCCATAGGGGATGCCTCAGGAAGAACTGCTCCCCACATGTCTGCAATCAGCCAACACGTGGCAAAAACATGTCATGCTCAACAACCTTTCATAATGGGAAAACATCCAAAGAATCCATCCAGGCTCTCTCAGCACACTGAGCATCAAAACTGCTTCATTTCAGCAAGTTTCCACGTGAACGGGGAGTGTTCTCACTTCACTCAACTTCTACTTTTATGTTATATCGAGTTTTGTTTAATACCATGTTTGTGACGTATTTGGTATTTACTCACATCCTTTGACGTCATGACACCAAAATCATTCGCAGATAATTTTGACTTCTTGGTGAGATTTGCACCCAAACCACATTTCGAAGTGCTGGAATTTCTCTGAGGACAGAAATCATTGTTTTGTGTGGTTTTTGATTTTGGGTTTTTTTTTTTTGCTGCTCCCCAACCAGCTTGTAGGAAGAACCTGTGACGAGAAAAGGTCCCATCCCTGCTTTGGGGCAGGGTCGGAGTGTGGGAGTGGATGGGTGACCATCATCCAGGTGCACCAAGATGGCAAAGCCATGGCAATGTTCCACTCCTCACATCAGTAAGGTGTTCAGGCTGTATCAGATGTGATGGAAAATGCGGGTGCAGACTTCTCTGGCTCCTCCAGAGTAAAGCATGAGTAAGGATGAAACCATGATGCTGTAACAACACCACTCTTCATCCTCCTCATCCTCCAGGCAGATTGCTGGATGCTAGACTGGATACTGATGGAAGCCCAAAAATCCCCACCCTGCCAAGTGTAGAGATATAAACCAAAGGAAGACACCAATGGGTTTAACTGGTTTCCTGCAACGCCCAGGGAATGAGATGGGAATTAGATGGGTACCTGCTCACTGCTGAGAACCAAAGCAGCGGGGTCCCCAGGGGACCACAGCACTTCCCCAGGTCTCCCCTCCAGCATCTTCCCGCATCTGAAGCCAAGCAGCACTACACCTCACACACACACACTGAAGCCCTCAAGCCAAACTGTAACACTTCTCTTACCCCCCACAAGAAAGAAAAAAAAACAATTAGAAAGAAAAAAATGTCAAGTTTTTGTTCAGGTTTGGAGTGGAAGTTTGGCCTGACTATTTAAGAGCTTCATTACTCCATACTACCATACTTACACACACCCATCCTTAAATTAATAAAGAACTACCTTTAACACAGTCAAAGTCGCTTCATATGTGAGACACTTTAACAACCCATTATCAGCATTGTGTTTGTTTTTCCATATTGACTGTGTGTGTAATATAATCCTTGTTTATGATAATTGATTTTCCTTGGACTGCCTTCCTGGGAATAATATGCACACTTTTTAACTCTCTTTTTAAAGATCAAATGGCATTTAGGCCTGGTGATTTGAATCTGAGTTGGTCAGAGCATTTAATACAATAAGAGTGAGCTTAAAGGAAAGCAGTTAAACCCTGGATATTTTTCTTATTGCATAGCCTGAAAACCCTTGAATTGAGAGGGAAGTTTGCATCTATTTTCTTGTCGCCTATTTTAAAAGCTGTCAGAGTTGGTTAGTCTCTCTTAAAATTAGTCCTTTGGATCATCTTCTTACTAAAAACAAAATCTGAGGGTTTTTTTTTGAAGCGATAGCGGATTAGGGCAAGAAGCTTTGTTTAGCTAAAGCGAGGGATTAGAGGAGATTTGCCCCCATAAAGTTGTGGTTTGATGGTGCTTTTATCCCTGGATGTTGCTAAAGCTGTGTTGCTTCAGGATTAGGAGCATACAAAGAGTCTCCTTGTGCTGTTTCACAGCCAAGAGAAAGACTGGGGGGAGAGGGAGAGCCAGGGGAACACATGCAACAGAAATGGGAATTCCTTGGTCACACAAATCTAAAGTTTAAACCCCCTGACACAAACTTTGCCGGACACGTTGTGAATGCGAGATGGCCAGACCTCTAGTGGGAACAGTGGATGGTGGAGCGGAGGGGGTGGGACCGGCTGAACCGCCATCTCCCAGCCTCCCGCCGCTGACTTTGCTCCAGAATGAGGGAAATTTGGCTGTGGTTGGCAAGAGAAAGGAAAGGGGAAGACAAGACCTTGGCGGGGCTCGGACAGCACTTCTCCTGGGTGAAAGTTGGACCATCATCAGCAAACCCTGATGAAAAGAAGCCACGGTACCACTCCAGACATGTTGGCATCCAGCATTGGGAGGTGAGGACATGTAATTTATTCAAACACCAACCAGATGTGTAAGGGACTGGTGGTCCGTGGCCTTCCCGCTTTTGGAAGATGCTTACATCTTGGCATGTGCTGATGAGATGTCCCCACCAGCCAGAGCCAGGTCCTGGGCCAGCTCTTCCATGACTTTGAAAGGAAACAGAAAAAACTTAAAAGTTCCATGTAATTATAACCTTGCAAAATAGCTTTAAATAGCTTCAAAAGATATCAAGACCATGCACCGGGTGTTGATGGCACATCATTTCCCCTGCCTGCAGACCTTCCAAGCATTGGGAGACAGCTTGGTTCATTGGGCAGGAGGCAAAGAACCTCCAGAAACCTAAGGTTTCAAACATATAAGACATTTACCCCTACCAAATCAAAACACAAAGGGGCTTTGCACTTTGTAACCCCTCCTGCATGACAAGATCATTTCAAAAGCAGGTAAGACTGGCAGGAAAAACCACAAATCTCAACTCAAATCCAGCAAAACTCCTGACAGGGAACTTATTTCCATCCTGCAGCAATTTATGGACTTGCTCCTGCTTTTTATTTATTTGGGGGGATACAGGGTCATGTCTCAATACCCACAGCCCTTGTAGTAAAGGCGTGAGTACACGTGCAGCGCCACTTTGGGCTATGGGGTCTGGGGGCTTCTCACCCTGCAAACTCTGCTCCATGCAACCCTGCGTAGCTTCGACAGAGATAAAGAAGCATCATCCTTGCTCCTATGGAGTGAGGAAATCAGGCTCTTTTCCTCAAAATAGGAAATTAGATTTCATTTAAAAATGTAATACTCTTCAAAAAGAGACCCTAAAATTCCCCATTATCACTAGCAGAGTATTATATCAGATTTTTCTGAAAAATCAAGTGATTCTGAAGGTCTGAGATGCTATCAAAACACATTCCAGATGATAAATAATATAATCTGGAGAGTATAGGTTATACACATGCACTTGTGTATGTATTTGAACGTGGGTATACATGTGTGCATATGTCTGTCTTTAAGCAAACACCTTTGCTTGTTTGATTTGATACCCAGTGACTGGTTGAGAAGTTGAAACCAACCCGTTGCTGAATCCGAGCAGGAAAAGTACCCGTGATAGCACATTAGCCAAATTATCTTTGTTGAAACCATTACGACTAACGGATACAAGCAACATATATCGGGGGGAGAGTGGTATTATATAAATAAAGCAAGATTTGCCCAAGCCAGGGGAGAGGCACCATGGGCTCTCACTACCCAGGCTCCATCTGACCAGGCACCGACGCTGAGCCAAGGTCTCATCCAGTCCCGCTCAGCCCTGTCCCCTTACACAGCCATGGTTTTGTCTTCCTAACTCCCCGGATACCCCCTCACCATTTCATCTCTCAGGCTTGACATCAGAAATAATAACAGCAGTTTGAGCCAAGTGAGATTCAGAACACCATCCAAGGGTTTCAACATTTTTCAGTCCAAAACAGGATAAAGAAACAGGAGAATCCATGTTTCCTGCAGAACAGTAATTGTGAAGGGCAGAAGAAATGCGCTTGGAAAAGTCAATGCACTTAATTTTTTAGAGGAAAAGAATAACATTTCAGTGCTCTGAAAATCTCTTCTGCTTTGGTTTTCTTTTGCCTCATCATAAGAAAATTAAACATGAAGTTCCGTGTGTGTCTGGTGCATCTAGGGCTTTACAGCCTATTTTACCTCTTCTCCCGTAGCTCCTGCTTTCCATCCAGGCTGCGTTTCCAGTGCTGGACCTTGGATCAGGCAGATTCCCTTGATGTACCAGAGAAGCCAACTAGACTTAAGCACAACACCTTCTGGGAAGTGTAGTCATCCAGAAACACCAAACTGTCGTGGGCCCACAAGGCAGAAATACAGTTCTCTGATGACACTCCGTCGAGTAACACAATGTAATTTTACTTTTCTTGACTTATAAATACGTGCTTTGCAACTGTTTAAAAAAATCCCAAATATTCAAATTCTGATCAACCCAAAAACTGGACCCACCTCTCTTTCTGTTTTTTTTCGGTGGTTGGTATATTGGAGGGGCACAGACACAAAAATCAACCGTCAGTTCTTACAGCAAGCCCACTTGCTTTCTCTTGTGTCCTTCAGATGTGCAAGCGGGCAAGATGCCCAAGGCTTTTCCTTCCTTGTTTTAGGGTGAAACCAAGTACCAAGTGCCAGCAAACTGGGAGGAGCAGATAATACCCCATGGACCTGGAAGCTTCTTGAAGCTGTTGGTCCACTCCTGCTGCTGGAAAAGAGCATGAGATGGGAACAGGAACCTGGGTGGGCTAGCTGACCCCAAAATCATCATGTTATGGTGTGCTGCTGGACCAGCAGTTTACAGAGTGGTTAGCGGTGGTGGGATGGGTGGATGTGCATCCCAGGGTGGGTAAAAGATGCTTGAAGAGCTGATCTTCTGGTGGAAAGTTTTTCCCTTGTGCTCTTCTCCACCATCCATGGGGGTAATGCCCATCCATGGGGGAATGCCCCATCCATGCAGGGAATGCTCCATACATGGGGGGAATGCCCCATCCATGGAGGAATGCCCCATCCATGGGAGGAATGCCCCATCCACGGAGGAATGCTCCATACGTGGGGGGAATGCCCCATCCATGGGAGGAATGCCCCATCCATGGAGGAATGCCCCATCCATGGGGGAATGCCCCATCCGTGGGGGGAATGCCCCATCCATGGGGGGAATGCCCCATCCATGGGAGGAACGCCCCATCCATGGGGGAATGCCCCATCCGTGGTGGCATGCTCCATACATGGGGGGAATGCCCCATCCATGGGAGGAACGCCCCATCCATGGGGGAATGCGCCATCCATGCGGGGAATGCTTCATAAGTGGGGGGAATGCCCCATCCATGGGGGGAATGCCCCATCCAGGGGGGGATGCCCTTCCCCTCAGCTCACAGGAGGGCGAACAGAACCCCAGGCTGATGCGGGATGCAGATGTTGTCCATTTCTGCCCACTTGTGCATCTGAAGGCTGAGTTTTCTTTCCCTTGAGGGGCATTTGCTGGCAGCTGAGCACTGTGATGGAGGGACAAACCTCTCTAAACAACAAGAATATTCTCTCCACATCTTTGCATCATATGACCTTCAAAACAAATCAGAAGGTAAAATAAACATATAAAAGCAGCCGGGCTATTTGGCCTTACTGAACTCCATCAGGGCTGCGGAGCTGGAGGAATGCATTATCAGTTCTGAGCAATTTTTGATTTTTCCCCAGTGTGGGACTGTAGAAGTGGCCTTATTGAAAGGCCAGAATCTGCTTCTATTTCAACCAGTGACAGGTACATTTATACTAAGTTGATTCCCCCTTGAAATTATCCACGTTTAAAGAATTATCTGTCTGCAAGGGAAAAAAAGAAAGGAAACCATGCACCAGCTGTTGGTGGTCAGGATGATGTTCTGGGTTTGGAAATTACCTATTTAAGTCAATAAATGGGTTGGGGAAAAGAAGGAAAGGAAGGTAGAGTTTGTGGTTCTTAATCATAGCTTCGCTGGGTTTAGTTGCTCTCCCACTGTTGAAAAATGTTTCAAAAAGCAAAACAAATGATCTTCTAGTTACTGAAGTATTGATTTTGCCTACATCCAGTAATAAAGAGCAAGTCACCTGTAGGTAAAACTCTTGTAAAATATATTTGATACTATAATAGTCTGGAGATAGAGTTACATGCAGCTGAGAGAGGCAAAGGGATGACAAATCATTTCTTATAAGGTATTTACCTAACATATTTCATGTCATGTGTTAACCTAAAACTAAGCGGGGCTCATTTTCCTTTCTCCTCTTTTGCCCCACCTTGGAGAACCCACCACAGTGATAGGTTGGCACAGGAGGTGGCATTGTGGTGGGTCAGCTTGGCTGGTGCCTGCAGCCAATGTATCCCCACCACGGGGACCAGTGTGGGGAAATGGTGTTGAAACGCTTCTTCTGGATGCTCAAAATCCAACACAAGAGCTGGAACCACTATTGACCAAGCGCTGGTGGAGGTGACCACTGCACCACGCTCCTGATCTCAGAGGGAGAGTTGGTTTCCCCCAGTCCTCTCATGTCCTTGAAGTTTCTCCTGCGGAAAACACAGCTAGCCCAGCTTCGTGCCTGGGAGATGGATTTTATCCCCCAGGAAACATATCTATCATTTTGCTCAGAGGTTGGTAAAAAATAAATGCAGTCATGCATCTGAGCATCCGTTACCGCAGGACCGAACTTACTGCTAAATGATGTAAATCTAGATAAATATCATCACTTTTGAATAAATTACTTAGAATTTCCACCAGCTAAAGAGAGCTGAACTGCATCTAGCCTTGCTGTCAGGACAGGCAGAGCTTGCACTGGTGTCCAAGAGACCAATATTTGGACTCTTACCTGAGACGACATCAGACCCA